>NC_083762.1:17262209-17459709 GCF_963514075.1 Conger conger | reverse complement strand
CCATCCACCCACACACACACACACACACACACATCATGTGGCAACATGGCTCAGCCATTGTTTCCTGTTTGCCGTAATAATTTGTCCGATTGTGCATTGCCTCGACTAATTTATTAGATATACTTTTCATTGTGCAGACATTGTAAATATTTTCTTCTGTCATTCCTCTTTAACTGAATTCACAGACACTGACATGGGCGGTGGTGTCAGTTGCTCTGTGGTGGGTCTCTGGCTTATAGTAGTCCCACAGGTGTAAACAGATGGGACTGTTAGTGGCTCACACTGAGATACATCTCAGGAACAGCTCCCTCTCCTCCAAGAACAGCTCTTTTCACTTCAGTCCATGGAGGGGAGGGAGGCTTGCTATGTGTAACTGAGCTTGTGAGCGGGGTCAGGAGTGAGTGGCACACGTGTGTTTCATTATAGTTTCCACTTTGCTTCTCACAGCTGTAGCAGTCTGTTAATGAACTCACTCATTGCTTCAAGGTCCCCGGTTTAACGAGAAGACCATTAACCCAACCCAGTTGTGACATTTCAACAGCAGAACCCTTCTGACCCTTGAAAGTCAGAGTGGGAGCCCTCCAGGTACGTGCATACACCACCTAATTATGCACGATGTGTAACTGACACAACGCCATTGACCTGGGATTACGGCATGTTTTATAGCAGCCAGTGGGGCGAGTGACTACTGCGTTGCAGGAAAGCAGGACTCGTTCTCCGCTCACCCGGATGTAGAACTGGTTGTTGTCGTCCCCGGATCGGATGCGGAAGGCGTTGTGGGCCCCGGGGTAGACGCTGGTGGTCTGGATCTGGAAGATGTCGGAGAGGGCCGTGCGGTTGGAGGTCATGCTCATGTAGCGGTGGACGATGGACAGGGGCAGGTCCCGGCAGGCAGGCTTCGTGACCGGACAGACACACCGGCTGGACAGACAGACAGACAGATGCACAAAGGGAGATGTACAGAGGAGAGAGTTGGAGGGAGAAAGATGAGGGAAATTAAACTCCTTGAGCTAAACTCAAAATCTTGAATGGAACTGGCTTGGAGCTGTAAATATAGGTTGCTGCTCTAAAAAGGAGTGGAAGGTTTCACTTGTTGCTTAATGTATGAAATCACTACGGAGTTGCAATTCTATGATTGACATATGAACCAATCAAGACACATTGTCTTCCTCAGTGCAACAAGTCAGTTGTGGCTTTTCCCCATTGTATGCACACAACTTGGCACTGTTTTATGTTCGTCATGAGCTTCAGACGCTTCAAGTGAAGATGATAATTCAGGCGTCCACCACTAGAGGGTGCTGTTATCACGGGCACACATAAAGGTTCGTGCGTTTCTCCCCTATGCAGGCAGTCTACAGGCCATGCCGGACAGTTTCAGTAATTATAAGAGGAAAAAAGTATAATTGATGCCGTATGAGGAAAATGTGTTTAAAAAACAGGGAAATGAGCTGCCAGAGTAAATGTCATGAGAGATTGTAACCTGACTGCTTGCACCTGTTATCAATTTAACACCCAGATTATAGTTAAACTATTTTAATGAGGCTGGAATGCATTCAGATAAATAAAGTACGCATCTGGACTGATATCTGGAAAAAATAATCAGGATAATGACGCAAGGGATATATCGCGCAGATGTGATATATAAAAAAAAGTGTGAGACATATAGACCATGGCTAATGGGATGGGCTACACAAATCTACGTATATACAGTTGTGTTGTAAGTGTATTTCTGTGCGTGCAGGCGTGTGGGTGTGCGTGTGTTACTCACTTGTTGGACACCTGCGTGTACGGAGCTTGGCAGCGGTTGTTGTCGACACAGCGATGTCCTCCGTTTGTGTTCACGCAGGTTTGCCCCTCCGTGCACTTGTGCGCGCCTGTCTCACACTCATTCACATCTGGAGAATGGAGAAAAAGGAGAAAAGCACAGAGACACAGAAAGGAGGTTAAACCGTCCTCAAAAGAAGAATGACAAATTCATAATGTGATAATGATTGCAGTACCAACGCTACGGTGTGTCACTACACTACATTTTGGTGATACTGAATTTTTAGTTCAAAGCCTTTTCGTTCAAAACTGAATTCTAGTTAAAAAGCCCAGGTCTATCGAATGGGTTAAGGTGCCAGCTATATATGTATGCATATATAAGTACTATAAGGAAGGTGAATATCTCAGATTAAACATTGACAAATATGATCACGATAACATTCTCCCATTGAGAATGTAACCTTACACACTTGGAAATTCATCCAGCAGCCAGTCCAGTCACCTTACTGCCCTGCACAGTGGCTATGTATCCCAGGGGCCTGCTCTAGCCTAGTGCAGTTAGTGAAGACGGACCACAGCTGCCTGGTGAACTACAGGAATCAACTCTGCTTAACGAGACAGGGAATACCTTGCCGATTGAATCCTGGGTGACACCCTAGCCAATCGCGTTTGACCTATAAGACTCTTGGCCAAACATGACTGCTGTGTTCATGATTTGATTTGATTTGACTTCATAAAAAGATAATTGTTATGATCTCTGGTATACTGTATACCCCAAGACCTATCTCTTTGAGCTGGCTTTCAATTAACCCCTTTTCTTACTTCTTTTACTTATTTATTATTATTATATAAGTGTATTTTTCAATTCATTTTTGTTCCTATCATTCCTTAACCTTAGTCAGCTATGTTAGGTTTACTGCAATGCATTTTGTATTGACTGTATCTTAAATGTGTTATTGTATCACTGAATCATGCACTGAATTTATGCTTTTCATTTGTTTATTCCGGTGATCATAAAAATAATTTTGATCTGTTGTGAAGCAGTTTGAGCTGATGTTTGGTGATAAAAGGTACAAAATCAATCAAGTCTATGATGATGATGATGACGACAGCAATGATGACTATTATTATTATTATGGTTGTCATTGTTGCAGTTGGTGTTGTTGTTATTGTTGTTGTTGTTGTTGTTGTTGTTGTTGTTGTTATTATTATTATTGTTGTTGCTGGTGTTGTTGCTGTTGGTGGTGTTGTTTTTGTTGTTGTTGTATCGGATCACGCACGGACCTTGGCACAGGCGTGACCTCTGCAGCTGGTACCCCTCTGGGCACACGCAGGAGAACTTCCCCGGCTTGTTCACACACTGGAACTGGCACAGGAAGCTGGAGAAGCCACACTCGTCGATATCTGCAGAGAGCAGTGAAAGCCATCAGCTGGACGCCATTTTCAACACCAGGCTTAATACGGTGCTAGATACTATTACTTTTCTATACTTTTAGGCAAACAAAGCAGTCGGTACACTTTAGTGGTAATAAAAGGCAAGCACTGCTGGGCTGAATGGCCTCTTATATTATGTAATGTTATGTTATGTTATGTTATCTAGAGTGACTTACAGCAGTGCAGAAAAATGCATTATCACCACAAAGACACACAAGTCCCTGTAACACCAATATGTGTAGAGTAAACCAAAACTGCTATATTTGAAATTATAGGCATGATACACAGATACAATTATATAGAAATATATTTCTTTTGAAACATTAAAGACACTTTCTTAAGGGAAAGGGAAAGAGGGGCGGGGGCGGTCGATATGGGGAGTGTACATTGACATAGGCAGCTCGGGGGACCAATAAAAACTGAAGTCTGGAGTGATTTTCAGTCAGAGCTGAAACACTGTACAAACACAGCAAGGCAAATATACGAGCCCATGCATCAAACCAATCCATCAAGCTAAGATTGTGCAGAAAATGTGCTTACTGTGTCTTTACTGCTAATAAAAACTGTACTGACCCAAATGGCTGCCAGAACGAGCTGTCAGAGGGGCCCGATGACGGAAGGGGACAAGATTAGCCAGGACGGATAAAAACAGCCATGAAATGGGCAGAAACATTCCAGTCACCACTATAATCTAGTGAAATAAACATGAATTTAGGGCTTGGGAAGATGCTATATAATCATAAAGAACTGCTCTGCTTGGAGAGCTGGGACTCCTCCCTCGGGTCGAGCCGCACCTCGTATCGACAGCCTCCAGGTGCTCTCTGACTGAGTAACGCAGATGCCCACTGCAGCTTACAGATGGCCAACAGCCTGCTAACTGGGGCATGCTATAAATACACATGCACACAAACACATAAATATGTTCACTCAGGTACACAAACACACACAAACACACACACACATACATGCACATACAACCGCACACACAGGCACACACAGACACATGCACACAAACACATAAATATGTTCACTCAGGTACACAAACACACACAAACACACACACACATACATGCACATACAACCGCACACACACACACACACACACACACACACACACACACACACACACAGACACATGCACACACACACACACACCCACAGGCACACAAACACATAAATATGTTCACTCGGGTACACAAACACACAGAAACACACGCACACACATACATGCACATACAACCGCACACACAGGCACAGACACAGACAGACGTATACAAAGACAAAGACACACACATATACACATACACACACACAGACACATACATACACAACCAACACACACTTGCGCAGACATACACACATGCACACACACGTGCACAGACACACACACATGCACACACGAGCACCTATACACACACACACGCAAACACATACAAACACACATACACAGGCAGGCAGGCAGACAGACAGACAGGCAGACAGACAGACAGACAGACAGGCAGGCAGACAGGCAGACAGGCAGACAGACAGACAGGCAGACAGACAGACAGACAGACAGACAGAGATATGACGCTATGCAGAGAGAGCAGGCTGTTACCTCTGCATGTGAAGCCGTCTGCCCCCAGCTCGTAGCCCTGCTCGCAGCGACACAGGAAGGTGCCGTAGGTATTCGTGCATTTCTGCTGACAGGGGGCGCCCATTTCACATTCATTCACATCTGGGGAAATGAGGAAGCAAGTTAGCGTTCCTCCCCTGTGACAGGCAGGGATATAACCAGGACCTACAAAACACCAGGTCAAGTGTGTACTCCTTTTTCCCCTTTAATTTAATCATTTCACTGAGGATATATTTTATAATTAAAATGCTGTACTTTTGCCTCCAGATTGGACTTAAATTTAAAGTCTTTAAAATATTAAAGACCAGTCAATCCCCTCCTAAATGAACTGAGGTTCTCATTAAAGAATGGTATTAAATGTAAACTTTGGAAACGCACATGAACATACATACTGAGGACAATGGTAGTTGTAGCCCTGGTGACAAGCAGTGAGCTCACAATTCTCTTCCGGCCATACTGTACAATGAGAATCTCTGACATCACTGACAGAATCAGTAGTAATAAAATCATGCTTTGGGGAGTTTGACTTTTATCTTTCACATCTTGATTTTTTATCTTGGATCATTCTGTATCTGTTAATCTGTATCAGGTGCTTGACTGGGACCCGGAAGGTTGGTGGTTCAAGCCCCGGTGTAGCTACAATAAGATTTGCACAGCTGTTGGGCCCTTGAGCAAGGCCCTCAACCCCAAATTACTCCAGGGCGGATTGTCCCTTGGTTAGTCTAATCAACTGTCAGTCACTTTAGGTAAAAGTGTCAGCGAAATAAGTTGTAAGGTAATGTTTAGGTGTGAGTGTGTGTCTCACCGATGCAGGAGCGATTGTTCCCGGCCAACTGGAACCCGGGTTCACACTGGCAGGAGAAGGAGCCGGGGACATTGACACAGCGATGCTGGCAGTACCTGTACCTGCACTCATCAATGTCTGAGAGCAGGAGAGAGGGGAGACGCCATCTTTACAAACACACAGCCAGGCTCAGACACAGACTAAGCTTGCAGGAGAGAGGGGAGACGCCATCTTTACAAACACACAGCCAGGCTCAGACACAGACTAAGCTTGCAGGAGAGAGAGGAGACACCATCTTTACAAACACACGCAGATGCACACAGTCTCAGACCACACAGCCAGGCTGTCACGCGGATGCACACAGTCTCAGACTAAGCTTAGGCCTGGGCTGAACTGAGCTTTGTATGGACCCCTTATGGGTGGGTGTGACCTGCGCGTTACATCTCCTTTAACAGACGAATGTGACCTGTGCGTTACATCTCCCTTAACAGACAGATGCGACCTGCGCGTTACATCTCACTTAACAGACGGATGTGACCTGCGCGTTACATCTCCCTTAACAGACGGATGTGACCTGCGTGTTACATCATCTCCCTTAACAGATGGATGCGACACCAGCGTTGTATTTGATCATATGACCGTTTTTCGAGACTGTTGACATGCATGACTCCTAGGCCTTTTTTGATGGATTTTCTATAGGGCACCTTGGTCCATAATGGGTTAAAAATAGATTTTAGTGAGTTGCAAATCTGGACCAGAGAGTTATACCATGGATTGTGAAAAGATCATCTAAATTCTCCATAGGGTCAGCTCCATATTCTCAACATTTTAAGTTCTGTCTACTATGTGAGTGCTAAGCATTCTGATGAGCAAAGTCCCTATGAATATTGATGAAGGAGCATAGATGAAGATAGATCTTCCCTGGGATCTTCCCATTGTCCTTCTTTGGCATAAGAAGATGAAAGGAAGAAAATAACACTATCTGGTTTGAAAGGAAGACAGAAGTGAGTTCCTGTAAACGTGACACAGTGAGAGGGCGTTATACAGTAACACTAAGAGGTAGGAGGGAATAGGAAATGCACAGTGACAGTGAGAGGGTTCAGGGGTCACTCACCGATGCACTCTGGGCCAATCTTGCGATACCCCTCCGGGCACTGGCAGGTGAAGCCTCCCTGGCTGTTGAAGCACTGCTGGCTGGGCTGGCAGTTGTGCTGGTCGAGTTCACACTCGTCAACGTCTGCATGCAACGGCACAGCAGTGAGAGGGAAGAAGACATTCGCTTCCTCATATTTCCACCGTACACGGCCAGCCATGACACCCACAGACAGTCTCATACTATTCCCATCTCATATATCATGATACAATCGATGTCACTCAAAAATGGCATCAGATAAAAGACGTGCCACTACACAGCAAAAAATGGCCTGTCTTAACAAGTGTTTTTAGTCTTGTAACAAGATTTAAGATCCTATTTTTTTATATAAGTAGAAAATAAGTAGACCATTTATACAAGTAGAACATAATAGCTTTAAAAAGTAACTGTTTGCTTGACAAGTGAAATGTTCTTATTCCATTGCCAAATCTTGAAATGAGTCGAAACGATCTTACCTCATTGGCTATATTTTTGTCTTATTTAGCAAAGACATAACATAAATAAGAACTTAAGTCTCAATATACAAAAGGACTTGTTGATAACAACTTTTTTGGTGTGTTTTTTTGCAGTGTAACTCTCTCTCAGCACACCAACCCCGACAAGACATAGCAGCCATGTACACCTCCCCTGTATCCCCATGAAGGACAAAGCTACCCTACTTTATCTGGTCCAAATTCCCAGTCCCAGTGCCCACCTCCACCTCAAACAGTACCCCCCCCCTCCCTGGGTCCAAACCTGGCCTACCTACCCGCCCTCCCTCCCCCCAACCACCACCTCACCTGCCCCTCCCTCCCCCCCCCACTCACCCACGCATCTGTCCCCCTGTGACTCATACCCCAGAGGGCAGGAGTTGTAGGGCTCTGGGACGTCGTCTGGTTGGCCGGGAGGGTCGGGGGCGGGGATGACGGAGGCGGAGCGCGGGAGGCACAGGTAGCCGCCGTAGTGGTTGAAGCACTTCATCTCTCCCTTACAGGCCTCGGGGATGGTCTCACACTCGTTTATGTCTGAGGAAAAGAGGGGTATGAGGGAGAGAAGTGGCAGGGTGAGGTCACGTCACTACGGAGGGTAGGACCTCCGTTCCTCCGAGTTGAGAAGGGGAGTTGAGAGTATAAAAGATCTACCTTTGCAATGCTCCGTCTGTAGATCCCATTGATACCCATCTGTGCATTCCTATGAGACAGCGTGAAAATGAGAGCGACTACTTTCGACTTTCAGTGAGCCTTTCTCTCCATTTTGGCAACACACATTTTTATCAGGCCAATAAAAAGCCTTTTGCATAAAAGTGCATACAATATATTCTAAGCTTTTGCCTTAGTGTAGAAAAACTTGCATAGAGACAATGCTGGTTCCGTTTTTCTGGTTTTTAAAGGTTCAAGCTTGTGTTTCAAGTTAATAATTCCATCAGCGATGAAATAAAGTTACAGACAGATTGAAAATAACTGTCAAATCAGGCAGTGAGGCTCTAGGGAAAGGGAGGGTGGGGGAGGGGGAGGAGGGGGGGTAAAGTGGAGGAAAGGTTGAAAATGCACAGAGGAAGAAATTGGCAGAAAGAATAGGGGGAAGGAGAATGTAAGGCAGGGAGAGATAGAGAGAAAGCAGAGAAAAGGTTAAAATAATCTGAGAAAAGAAAGACTGGGGGAAAGAGCTAGAGCAGGAAGAAAGGAATGCTTTTAGAAGGGGGATAAGGGGTGTCTGAGCAAAACTCTGAACGAAAGTGAGTGAGAGTGAGAGAAAGAAAAAGAGAGCGACAGGGAGAAAGAGGAAGAGATATCATGCGGTGGAGAGAGAGATTTTCCTTACCATATAAGTGTCACTTTCTTGAGGACCCTGAGAAGTAGTGCAGTGGAGGATCAGAGACACACACACACATAGCAGCGGCACACACACACCCTTCATGCTCACAGACACAGACACAGACACAGACAGAGCAACAGACACAATCACTACACACTCTGGGGTAGAGTGGAGCTCACTGACAGACAAACGGATGTGCACGTGAGCCAATCAAAGAGAGGCGGGATGACTGAAGCTGCAAGAGTCCAGGCTTGTTTCCGGATGTTTCTGAAGAGAGAGAACGAGACAATATTTAAACATAGCACCAGAAGAAGACCATTGAGTATTTAAAGCCTTTCTCCATAGTATTCAACAACATTTGATATTCTGATATATGGTATTCAGTTGTATGCTTGTCTGTTTAAAATTACATACTGTATAACAGCAATGCACACTACATTACGAACAATACTTTACATTCCATGGCATTTGGACAGTACACAAAGTGGCCCAAAAACATTGAACAGTACAGACTATTCATATTTTATACTGGTTGTTGTTTGCATCGATAGATTTTCTTACACTGCAATGGAAACTACTCCCCCTGGTGGTGAAATATGAAAGAAATATAGTGGAATACACCAGTTAGAAATAACAACAGTAATACAAAACAGATAAATTGTGTTATTAAATGTTAGGTCTTGGCAGACATTCTTCTTAGCCTGTCGGTCCAACAGACTGTGCTCCAAACTAATGCCTGAGTCCATAAAAATCATAAACAATTCTCACTTGGCTCAAAACTGTACTTCTTGAGTTCTGTCCCTTGAATCTCAGACATCGTATGGTGAGTGCACAGTGACGGTGTTGCAAGATTAAACCTGAATGTGGAGGATGGACTCTTGAGCTTGAACTTGAGAGATCAAAATGCTTGTTAGCATTTTGCGCCATACACTTCAACTCATCTGACAGAATGTTAAATCCATAAATTCTGATTAATACAGCTTTAGATTTCAATTGCCTAACATTGTCTGAAATGAGAAGAGCTAGACATGAGTGTTTTGGGATGTAGGCCACGATTCCTGAGAAATTGGCTATCATGTTTCCTTCCTTACTGGGATACCAGTGCTTTCCTGGTTCGAATCCAAGTCATATCTTACTTTTTATTGGAGAGGCGAAACCTTATGGCATGAGAAAGCATTGTGTTTGAGGGGGGGAGTGAGATAGACAGGGCCAGTTCTGTTGTGTTTTTAAGCAAGACCCAGCTGTTACATGGTCCAGAGAAAACAGAGTAGGGCTGTGCACTCGTTAGGATTTAAAAACAGCCAAAAGTAGCCCTAAGAAATTTTTTTTACTCCAAATTAAAAGTGTGAAACAGCTAGTTAGTCTATCCCTTAGGGATGGAAGGGAGAGGGGGATATTTTAATCACTGTCTTCCACACACGGACAAATAGAAATCTATATACACACACACACACACACACACACACACACACACACACACATTCAAAACACACACACACACACACACACATTCTGAGAAACACAGCATGAGCCAAACCTCAGACACAGTGCAGAAGCTGCTGAACCCCCCCCCACCCCCCCACCCCCCCACCGAGCGTTGAGATGGACACCAAAGCCAAGAGGAGACATGCTCATTCTCACACACACACAGACACACACCACATTCCCACAAATAACTTTGAGTCCATCACTCTGCGTTACCCTTTCAGTAAGTATAGAGACGTCAAACCGCCGGGAGACACGCACACCAACACACATACTGCCGCAATTAACTCACAGACTGACACAGAGAGAACATGCCCTCCCCAGCCCGTATTACTGCTCAAGCCATTTACAAACTGCCACCAAAATCCACAAAGCCATTAATCCACACGCCAACAAACAGGCAAGTTCCCATTGCAGCAGCACACATTCACAAGCACTGGGAGGTTACCCGTAAGACACAGCATTCCCTTCTTTGAGTGCCTAGTAGTCCACTGGTATTAAAGGGTGGCATCTAGATGAGAGTATGTTGACACGGGCCTGTAATTTATCTGGAGACATACTGTATGTTTACAGAAATTGAAAGGTGCTGGGCGGTAACCTTAAATTTAAGGCTGAATGCTACTTACCTTTATTCTCGTAAATGTCTTGTGTTGAAAACCTTGATGCTTCTTTTAATAAATAACATGGTGATTTGAAGTGTTCCCATGGTTATTGTGACCTGATGTTTGGCCTTCATATGTTGATCATAAGGTACAGTACCACTTCACCTTCATAGATTATAGATAATTATAATTGCAGATCACTCTTTGATATAAAAACATTGCCCACTGGCTCTTTAAGGATAGATATACAGTACAGCCCTAGCTCTTATAGTATCCCCAGCCTGTTTGTCACTTATCATGTGGAGGCTTCAACCATTTTGGCAGGATCACAATCTGTTCCACTGAGTATTCTAGTGATCGAGTGGACAGGAGCAAAATAAGACGGAGCACATTCAGTTTTTTATGAAATCTTTAGAAATGTCGACATAGTCAGCTGTTGATGCTCTGAACAACATGGGGAAAATCAGACGCTGCAGAGAGTTGTAAATCAAGTGCCCATTCCTCATAGCTCGAGCCACAGAGGGAGGGAATGCCAGCTGCTAACACTAGAGTGTGAATTAATTGCGCATGGAAGGAAAATTCTGATTTCTCCCCTATGAGAGACTTAGCTTCTTGCTAGCAGCTTTTATGGCTATCAAGCTGCAAAGCACGGATGCATTTACTGTAGGTGAAGTCATCATTTAAATGAGATTAACATTAAAAAGGAAGTGGGGGGCGGCTAACCGTGAATACAGACATGCAGGCACGCAAACACACTGACACATCTCCACACAATGACAATTTTACCCAGCAATACCCCGAGAGGCTCGTTCACAAAGACTGCGTCCATTTCTGAGAATGCTGAACAAACACCGCAGTCGACCGCAGGGGTAGACATCCCCGAAACCGAAACCGGTGCTGCGGTCTACCCCTCGGTGAGAACCGCTCTTGCGCACTCCAGGCAAGGCCAGGGACAGGTCAGGAAATGCATCGGTGGCAGCGTCAGCGGCTGAGGGGGACTACTGCAGCGGGGTAAGTGGCGGTTGGGCCTCTGGAATCCCGCTGGACGCGGATGTGGGCGCCCCTCCTCCGACGGGCGGCCCCGCCGCCCCGGTGTATCCCAGAGTATCGCTTTCAGCCCAAACGGCGAGCGGGGCAGCGCAGGGCACCGCAGTGGGACGCAGCCAGGGCTCAGACGGATCACGCTGGCCTGCCACCGCCACATTCCCAAAAATATCAGTCTGAGAAATCCCCACAAGGAGCAGCCGCAGCGTCTGGAGGAGGACCGCGGCCCTGGCAGCTCGGTCCCAGACTCAGGGACATCTGAGGACATCAAGGAGGCTTCTAGAAAGCTCTTTTCATCACGGATGTATTTGCTTTCTCGAGTGCTAACGTAAAGTAAGTGCTACTCAACCAAACTCCTGACAGGTAAGTATAAAGAGGCTGAATTAATCACTCAGAAAAAGCCATAGCAACAGTGCCGTACTGTTCTGAAAGGGATGGTGGAATTCTCAAGAAAGAAAGACCAACTCCCACAAATATATCCTCTGGGTGATGTCACCAGGATGTGAATCAGATTATTACTGTGTGTAAAACAGGATTTTACTTGTAACCTAGGTTTCTCATACAACATAAAAAGATGCACATTAGGGCCACTTGCTTTGGGTGCCTCATAGACCAGATGCTCCTCCCAGCCCTGAGCATGAATCACACATGAATGGAAAGTGTCACCCAGGGAGGGACAGGTACAGCCCTGCTGCTTTGCCCTTGGTGATGTAACCAGGCTGGAGATTCCCAAAACACATTTTAGAGGACGCACTGTAAGTGTGTGCTCTTCCAAAACTGAGGACATTGCAGCGATGGGAGGGGACTGCAGAGGTAATACTATATTTATTACTCATCTACTCATTTCTCAGTTTTACAATTACTCACACCTCCATGGGTAAAAGACTAATGTAGGCACAAAGGGAATCTCTTTATAACACAATTCAAACCTTTCGCATTTATTAACATAATCATGCGGCTTCAGACTCTTCACACAAAGTCTGTTCAGTTGGGCACTGGTGATAATGATGTGAACATACTGTAGGTACTGGTAAGTGTCAACAGTAAGTGCAATGTCTGGTGCATGGCACATGCCCTCAGAGCCCATATAGTCTATGGGAGGGTCAAATAATAAAGAAACCACTGAATGAAAAACAGGCTAAATCTATTGGCATTATTCTATGCCATAATGAAATACATTTCAAATACAAAATATTTGCTATGAATAGAAATGGAAAATAAATGAATAGAATCATGGTTTTAAAAAACTGCCCTCAATACTGAGCCAAAATGAAGTGTATACAGCTAGCTCTGTTCTTGTCTACTGGGCAGCAAGCTGCTCTTTGGTACAATGCACAGGGTTCTGCTACAGCAGTTCTACTTCTGACTGGAATTAAATAAATATTAAATCTCCTACTGCTTCTTGCTTAAAAGATCATGAAGCAAATATTTGTAGTAGCTTTTAACAATACATTTTCACTTTATCCTAACTAACTCCAAGTGTATTTACTTTTATTTGTCTGTATTGCTGCTGTTACCTGAATATTGGTAGTTTTGAAGTATGGTAGCACAGCTCTCAGTTTTCAACCCAAACTATTGTAAACCCACATATTAATGTTCTCAAGGGCAAACCAGTGTTGTAGGACTCTACAACAAATTGTAGAGAAAAACACTATAGTACACATCTCATAGCTCATTAATGTGAATTGAATATGTAGTGTAATGTTCTGTACAGGTTTTAACATAGTACAGAGCACTGAGTATTGTGTGCCCTCATCTTACGGCATAATGTAATGTGGAGACCCTGTGCTTGGTCAGTCATTGACAGATTAAAATCAACTGAAAGGGAATGGGCTCCTGATGAGATAACCATTTTACTGCATCCTAATGACCTGGCAGAAGATCACATTAGCCTGACATCCTGGACTAGAACCAGACAGAATTGAGAATGCCCACTGGAGTGGTGCAGGTGCAGGGCAGTTTTGGATTCACTTCAGGATCTGAGTCAGAACCAGAAGGTGCTGAGTTTGAATCCAGGTTTAACTCCTCACTCCAGACCTGTGGAGTACAGGCCCAGTAAAGAAAACGTAGAATATTAAAAATGTGGGAAATGAAGCAAATATAACATAAGAGAGCGATGCAGGGCGTGCTGCAGCATACAGACAGGCACTGTTCAAGTACAGGAAGCTAGTGTTCTGCGTTGTGATGTCATGTGTGGGTGTGCGTTCACCACTCTCAGTACTTCACCTGTTGCTCTGCTTGATGTGTGTGGTTTGTTGTTAGTGGCGCGTGCCTGTGTGTGCCTGAGTGTGTGTGTCTGCGTGTGTGTGTGTCTGTGTATGTGTGTGTGCAAATTTGTGTGTGTGTGTGTGTGTGTGTGTGTTAGCTGTGACTCTTCTAAAATTTATATATTTTTTTAATTAACTCCTATGAATCAATGACCTGTACCCTTCTTGGCCAAAAGTCAGCACAAACAACCAGGGGAGATTCTACAGCAGATCACTTGTCCTGGAAATCATTTAACATGGAGCATTTTTCTATCACTGATCATGGCACTTCACGTAACAGCACTTAGTAAGAATAGTAATAAAGTTCAATGAGTAGTCTTATTGTGAAACAGAAACTAATACAACTTTTTTTTAAACCACGTGAAATACAGAGCAGAATCAGCATACCATTGCTTGGCATAATGTCTGGGTAATGCCGATACGGTGTTGACACAAGGGTCTGTATAAACAGTGGGATAGAGGAAGCAGATATTTGTATTAATGTGACTTTGTGTAGCTTTGTATTAAACTATGACCTGGTGACTCATGGTGAGTACGGTTCTGCAGCTGTAGTGAGGTTGCATGTGTGCGAGGAGGGGGAGTGAGAGAGTCCTCCCGCTTGATTATGTGTGCTATGCAGCTGTGCGGCAGTGTAGGTGTACGACCGAACAAACCAACAGCTGTGATGTGCGCAACCCCCCCCACCCTGCCCCAAACATCTCAGAGCCTCTTTCTTTTCTCCAACTTTTTTAATCACGCGATACTCGTCTCCTCTTCCACCTAAATCCACGCAGCACTCGGGACGGCCCGCGCACGCGTAACCGGAACGCACGGTACTCACGGGCCGGGCTTGTCTTCCGTCCTTCCACGTTTCCTCTTCTTCCTCTTTTATCCCGTCCGGTCTCCGGTCCCGTGTCTCTCATTCGCTCCGCTGGCCTCCCTGCGCGTGTCGTCTTTCCATTTAAGAGGAGTCGGAGCGGTCTGACTCGGGGCTTCCCCTGCGGAGGGTCCGGCGTGTGTCCGGTGTGTGTGTCCGGTGTGTGTGTGTCTGCGCGCTGCGGCTGGTGGCTCTGCCCTGCTGCTCCTCTCTCTGGCCCTGCGGGAGTAAGCGCGGAGCTCGACGGCTGGACTGCGAGTGAGGGCGAGACGGAGGGAGAGAGTGAGAAAAAGAACGAGAAGGACGGCCCACTCCTACCCCCCCCCCCCCCCCCAACCCCCCCGGCAGCTCCCCTGCACTGCCATCCTCCACCCCCCCCTCTCTGACCCCCCAGGAAGCAAATTCCTGGTCTGTGGCCCAAATTCCGAAATTCCGAAATCTGTCTTTTTTTTTTTCCTTTTTTTTTACGCAGGCCGTGCAACAACGCATACATTCACCCCCCCCACCCCTGGTCTTAGGACACACCTGGTTTCATTTACCCTCTCCGCCCCCACACCCCCCACTAGCACGTCCCTGCTCTCTCTACCCCCTGCCTTGTCTCACCCTCTATCTACACTTACCCCCCCCCCCCATCTCTCTCCAGCACCTCCTTATTTACTCTCACTCACTTTCGCTCCAACGCGGACTGATATTTATAGCTTGAGAGAACAGTTGGTGGAATGTGGTCAAAAATTAGAGGAGAGAGACTGAAGCGGGGCTAGGGAAAAGTGGTCCCATTTTCCCCCTGTATAAATATTTAAACAAGAGGTCACTGCTGGATGATATGAAGATATAAATGTTTAGCTGTGGGACTGTTGGAACAGTGACCCCAATTCAAAGATCACCTACATTTCTCTGCTTCCAAGACACACATCAGGCAACAATAGCAATATTGGATACCTTTATTTTTCTTTCTGTAAATAAATCATGTTCTGCAAGGTAATTACCTTAACAAAAGGACAGCCAGCTGGGCAACACAGCAGTCACAGAACTTGTAGAAATCTTTCAAGTCATTTCACAATAAATTTTTACACAATAGCAATTGTCTAGCATTACAATGTGCATATACGGTAAATATCATTGTGTAAGTATGGAAATTAAGATACATAGCATGACAAAATCATTGAATGTCATTTTATCATTAAAATTGTCATGTATCTTTTCAAAGTAGTGTCCATAATATCTTTCTGTAACAATAGAATGTATAAACTTGCCATGTCATTGTATTCTTGTAGAAGGGGGTTCAGGAAAGGTACTGGGTAGGCCTGTTTAGTTCCAGCCTCCATTGCTAGAGGACTACAGTTCTGTCATCAACTGATTCTTAACACATAATTGAATATTAATGTGATTTATAATTGTAAGCGTACCATTAATTATCAAACAAATATATATAAAAATATATATTTCCTTGGCAATTTACAAATTAGAACCATTTAATTGATTGAGGTTGTTCTTTAAACTTGTTTCAAGACGGTTGAGTCTTGGCCCATTTGCTTTGCCTTTGAATAATTTTTCCATAAATGGTTTAATTTCTCAGAAGGTTCTCACGTTTTCAGTGGTTTTATACCCCACCAGTTCCACAAAGAAAACATCCTGACCATTTGGAGGAGCATGGGGGTGACAGCTGCCATTACAAAAGCCATTTTACAGGACAATAAAGCTCTCAGCTTGCAGACTGCAGCCCTCACACAAACACACGTGCTGACAGCCCTGACAAACTGTACCGCAACAGTTGGCAAAGCAGCCCCGCGGCCCACACAGTGACCCTCATAAATACTCATTTATACAAACACACATTACCGTGCGATACCAACTTAGAGATCAACTCCCTCTTCTACTGACCCTGCTGCCAACTCAAACTGGGTTTAAGAGCAGCGTGCTACGCGGAGATGTCGCAGATAAAGAATACCGAACCGACTTGGGTGCGTAGACTGCCATTTGCACAGCGTGTGTGGAGTAGTGCAAGATGCGCGTTTGTCTTCGTCCAAGGTTTCGAAAGAGAAACAACCTCCTCGGAGACCATGAAAATGTTCTGCTTTGTTCCGCAGTGTAAAGGTCAAGAAGATCATTTATCTCGCTGTTTTTTCTGTTATTGTAGAACAGCAAGCTGTCAGTGGTCACTTTCCCATGGGGGTGTCCTTATAGAGCCAGACCAACAGGAGATGAGACCCCCCCCCCCACCGCACCACGCACATTCTCAAACACACAACTCATCCTCCCCCATAAACACTCCAGACCACCACGTCACAATGTCAAACAAATACTTTTATTGCAATTAAGCCGTGATTTAAAGCGCGCAGGGTATCTCCGTGAGAAAGAGGAGAGATTTTAATTACAAGTGAACGCGGCTGTCGGTGAAGTTGCACAAGAGGACAAAACGGAAAAGGAGAGGGGAAGAACTGGGGAAGAAAACAACGGCAGAAACAGAAGTAGCAGAGCGAGAGGAAGAGAAGAGAGAATAATGAGGTGAGGGAGATCAGTGACAGTGGAGGACAATATGGAATGAGAGAAGAGGAGAACAATGAAGGCGTGATGGAGAAGGGATTGAGAAATACTCAGAAATCAGAATACTCAGAAATGAGAGCAGATATCCTAGTCGTGGTACATTTTCAGAATGCAGCTCTTGATGACGCCCATATACCGGTCCCAAACTGCTTGGTGTCTGGGGAGGGAGAAAGGCGAGAAAAAGACAGAGGTAGAACAATTTACATTTCAATGAAGAACATTTGTTAAGGATTTTTATGCTATATTGATCTGGGTTAATGACAAGTATGTATGATTTGATTGAAACCATGAGATATCTCTTGTTAAGTGTGTAGGTGTGCAGGTCTGTGTAAACAGTAAGCCACATTCCACAGTGGCTCAACTGTATAAACAACCCAGTATGAGAAACAAGGTATTTACAGATTGTGAGAACACTTGTGCAGAACAGCGACATCTTCTGGCAGAAGTGAGAAACACATCATGACATAGGCAGATGATTGGGGGAAAAAGGTCTGGTAGTCAAGATAAGTTCAAGGCAGGCAAGATCTAAAAGCTCAATACAATGTCCAAACTGATGATTTCGTTGTAAAAACTCAATTGCTAAGGACAGGATCCACGTAATAATAGGCCGAACAGACACGTGTGCAGTAATGCAGAGGCACACTCACTTGAATGTGTCGAGTATGTGTGCAGAGTTGCTGTAGTGGGTGAGGAATAGCTTGACATCTGGAGCTGTCCATCTGTCTGACCGGCAGGGCTCCACAAACTGGGAGAGAAAACAGACTGGCATTATACATCACAACCAGAGCAGGCACTGCAGAAGCTTAAACAAAGAAACACATTAACTCTAAACACACACAGGCATTAACAAATGTGCATGGATACACACTCAGAAATAAAATGACAGCCGTATATATTTTCAAATTTCCCAAATTTACTCAAAGTAAGGTTCTCTTTGGGTACAAATGAGCACATTTCCCAAGAGAAAAAGGTGCACATTAATTATATATTGCTGGCTATGAGTACAATTGTATGTACCGATATGGTACCGCCCCAGCTACAAGCATTTGTACCTTTTTAGGCACTTTTTGTACCTTTATTTCTGAGAGTATTCGTGTATTCCATGGAAAATAAAACTAAAAAGAAGCACCTTCTCTACGAGATCAATGAAGAAATCTCGGACATCTTTGGCATTCAGAAGTTTGGCAGCAATGTTTACCAGGCCTCTCGAAAGGTTCTGGGAGAGAGAGAACGAGAACAGGAAAACATTATACACGCTATTTTTTTTCCTGATAAACAAAAACAAAAAACAATAGAGAAACCACAAATAGAAGAATTCAAAACAGAATCATATAAAAAAATATAACCCAAGAGCTTTCCCAATTCGAATAAGGAATGAGGCCCTATTCATTCCCACATAGGCACATTTACAGAAATGGCTATGAATGTCCCTTTTGTTTCGATATGCACTAGCGTGTGCTAAGCTATCAGGCCATGCTAGCTCAGCGATTATGAATACGATCACGTGGAGTATCAGAAATGGAGAGCACACAGTCCTCTAAGGGCAAAAACATTGGCAAGAATTTGTTGAGGGGGTGTGGGGTTGGGTGGGGTGGGGGGGGGGGGTGAAGTTAAGGAGAAAGCACGGACACTGAAGAACTCATAATGAGAGTTGGCATGATGGCCTGTAGCATGTGAAGCCCTGACCAGGGTCTGTTCTGAAACAGTAATACGTTAGATTTTTTCCATCAGGCTTGCCATTTCAAATATGACATTGTGAAAGCAACTAAACTCATCTACCACAACAGAACCAACATTCTAAAATATTCAGTTTCTAAACAGTGTCTACTTAAAGGTAAATATCTAGGCTTAAAATGAAAAGCATGATCATTTTAAAGCTACAGTATATAGTCAACGTTTTGCAGTGACAGACAGTATTGACTGCCAGGGGACGTTAGTTTAATCAGGAAGAAGTTGTTATATTGTAGAGTAAATATCCTAGAGTGAATATTCTAATAGCTTGAGGCTGATATCAGAAGGTATCTTTACATGTTATGAATGCAGTGTCAAGCACTATTATATACATTGGGTTTTTATTATTTCAAGCCTGATTTACATCAGAATAGCTTTAATACATTACATTACAGGCATTTAGTAGATGCTCTTATCCAGAGTGATGTACAATGAATGCTTCTAAAGTTAATAGGATGTTCATTTTTACTGCCAGCCAAGTCTAAAGGCCTGCACAAAAAGTGCATGCAGTAACCTTGCAGCACTAATTTCAGATATAATTTGCTAAACTGATGTGTAGTATTATGTGCATATGTTTTCATATTCAAGATTTTCAGTTGCAGGAATGGCATGTATTAGACAAAATATTTTACCTTCTTCATCTAAATAGATCATCTTTAATATAGGCTACTTTAAGTCACTATACTACAAAAACAAAAGTGTAAAACGTATGTGGGTGTTGAAATTAGCCAGCAGCTGCACTATTCAACAGGGAAGCAGGCTCTCACTTTGGTTAGTACATAACCTAAATCCCAGATTAATGCCAGATGCTTCAGTTGCATATTTCACCAAATCTGTTTTCAATGTTTGTTACCAATGGGGACTTATTGTGTAGTAAAGTATCTTCTGGCTTCGACTGAAGGAATCAGTCCAAGAGCGTCTTTTACTCATTGACTGACTCACAGTTAGTCAGCTAGTTGCTCAATAAAAAAATATTTTATCAATAGCAAACAAAAATCCCAGCGTAGTACTAGTAGCTGATAAGAACAATGCCTGTTCAGTCTAATAAACATGAAAAAAGCATACTCAATAACTAATTTGTATAACCTAGGGAATGGCCAAAGCTAAGGGTATTAGTTACTAGATGCATTATTAGTCTGGAAAACTCTCTCTCTATAGCAGTTGGAAAGCTATGTTACAGTCTTGGGACTGGTTCTGGAACAGATCCAGCAATTTGATCGGTGCTACTAAATTTCAGCCAGCAATGGCCACTGCTGAGTCGGCTAATCGTACTTTTTGCTTCGCTGCGGCTTCTCCTAAATGCAGCGAGAGAGCAGGAAGATGTTTTCCCTGTCTCCAAACAAACTGAAATGTGAACGTGGGATTGCACAATCCATTTCCTGCCTTTGTCGTTGTATTTGTGACAGGAGCAAAGCACATCTCCTGAAGTTGAAGAGACTTACATTTGAGCATATTTATTTAACATCAGTCCGGCTCAGAAATACAGGTGAACTATGAGGGTGTACAGTAAGGCACGCTTTTTAACTTTGAACTGTGAATCCACCATTGCTCACCTTAAAGTTTGCCTCAATCTCATTGAATACTTTGGTCTTCCCCCTAAGAGCTGTACACACAAGACTGCAGGAGGGAAAGAGGGAGACATGTGATATACAAGGGTTCTCACTCAACGCACACACACACACACACACACACACACACACACACACACACACACCTGTCATTCTGCCTGCACACACATGCAAAACCTGTAAGCACGCACGCACAAACACACACTCTTTCCCTGACTGAACTCCAATCTGAGGTGCCTCCACCCAAATCCCAAGGAGTTTTGGCTTTGTTTCAGAAAATTTAGAAAGGTTTTAAAGACTGCTATTCTATTTTTACAGCAGTTAAGCTTGAGTCCCATATGGCACTCATGGGACTGAGAGGGTTAAATCATTATCCCATTCTCTTCTCTGTGACACTCTCTGATTCATTTATGCAAATACTCTTCAGTCTCCAGACTTATTGCTCATCCTCTCTCTCTTTCTCTCTCCCACTCCCACTCTCTCACACACACACACACACACACACACACACACACACACACCTCTTGTGTTGATCCAACATGTCCTTATCAGTGATTAAAATCTTCAGATCTTTCAGGTCCTGCAGAAACTCTTTATCCAGATCCACATCCATATCCTCCACCATGTTATCTGAGGGAGGGAGCCATGCTTATGCATTATCATGCAGGAACGGAAAAAGGAGTTTACACTGAAACATAACTGCTCTTGCATCCCCATTCTTTTATCACTCATCTACATTGCTCTAATTGTTACCACTTGTTACCGCGCGCTAGTTTTGTGCCACGGCCTGATTCATTTCCCTGTTTCGGCTGTTTTGGCCGGAGACCCACTGAAGCTGCGCTTTCGCTGCAGGCAGTTTGTCAGGACGCCCGTGTTTCTCACCCACGGCCCCCACGGTCCAGTTGTTGATGAGCTGGCAGGCGCAGAAGGCGAAGTCCTGGAAGGAGAGGTACTGCAGTTTCCTCTTTCCTGTCTCGAAGCGGTTGTTCACGAAGAACACAATGGCCGCGTAGTCCCTGCAGAGACAAACAGGGAGACGGGGGGTAGTGACCAGCGTGCATGCATCACCCTGCCTCTCCAAGCTGCTCACCACACTTCCCCTCGTTCTGACTTCCTACTTCTCCAGATAGTTTACGACCTGCTCAACCCATCTGAATTGCATTAATAGATTATGACATCTGTTATATCCATTCTACTTTGACCCCTTCCCGGCCAGCGGAGAATGGGCTCCCCCCACTATAGCCGGGTTCTTCCTGAGATTTCTTTCACCCGGGAGTTTTTTCTCGCCACTGTTTGAGAGCTTCTCTCCCCACTAGAGGGTTACTTCATGTGCTTGCTTTAGAGGGTTCAGGCCTGGTGTTTGCCCTTCTGTTACTCTGTAAAGCACCTTTGTGACAGTCGTCTATACAGCTCCATACAAATAACATTGAATTGAATTGAAAGACAGGCAAAGTGAAGGAAATGTGTGTGCGTTTACCATCTCCTTCCCTCCATACAGCTGTGCAGAACACTTTTAAAAGCGATCCACAAAGAACTATTCCCTAGGCCACAGCCACTACAGATCTGGCATACAAATACTTGGAATATTGTCTACACAGCACTTTCCATGGGCTTTTTTTTTTTTTTTTTTTTTTTTTTCTTTCGCTGGCTCACTCAACATACTTTTATATTATTCAGGCAGGAACTGAAATGTAGAACTTACATATGGCCGGTTCAATCAGATATGTGCTATCGCTTGACTCTTAAGGGCAGCATTTTCCATGGGTTGATTAAATCCAGATATTTTAATCATCGTACTGTAGAATATTTGAGTAAAGTAGACGCACATTGTTGCTGGTGTTATTGGAAGAAAGGTCTCACCTGGCCAGATGGTCAGACATCAGGAAGTGCTGCTGAATGTTCTCCACGAGACAGCCCTTCAGCTCCTCCACCACTTTAAACACACGCTTGAAATTATCGAACTGCAAATAATAATAACCACACACACACAGCAGAATAACATTATACATTACATTATTGGCATTTTGGCAGACGCTCTTATCCAGAGCGACGTACAGTTGATTAGACTAAGCAGGAGACAATCCTTCCCTGGAGCAATGGGTTAAGGGGTAAGGGCCTTGCTCAAGGGCCCAACGGCTGTGCGGATCTTATTGTGGCTACACTGGGATTCGAACCACCAACCTTGCCTGTCCCAGTCGTTTACCTTAACCACTACACTACAGGCCGAATAAGCAGCCAGGAACATGTTTCTTTGACACCGCAGTTAACACGGGTAACAGCAAACAAATAAATTAAATAAAAGTACAAATCCAGGTTTTAAACCCATTTTCTTAAACCCAGTAAGGCACACAGTAGCTTTCTTGCATTTTGAAAATAGCTATGATTTTAATATACGACTATATTTTGCGCTCAGGCAAAGGAGTAACATGGTGGTTGGTCACACTTTCTAGCTTTTTATATGCAATTTGCACAAAAGGGCATTGAAACACGATGAAAGTCAGCGGCCTGTAGCGTAGTGGTTAAGGTAAATGACTGGGACACACAAGGTTGGTGGTTCTAATCGACGGTGTAGCCACAATAAGATCCGCACAGTCGTTGGCCCCTTGAGCAAGGCCCGTAACCCTGCATTGCTCCAGGGGAGGACTGTCTCCTGCTTGGTCTAATCAACTGTATGTCGCTCTGGATAAGAGCGTCTGCCAAATGCCAATAATGTAATGTAATGTAATGTAATGAAAGTATTAAATATGTATTTCAACCGGTTGAGAATGTTCTCCGAATAGAACGTCACACGAGGATAACCGCTCCCCTTTTCCCTCCCCTGTGACCCGTGACCCACAGTTTGCCATGCCCAGACAGTTTGGGTGAACTTTTAAAGTGGGAAATTTAGGCTTAGAAAAATACGTTTTAAAATACCTTTAAATGACCGAATAATAAAACAATTATGCACATTTTGTTTCATTGTCGCTTAAAGACAACTGGCAAGTGTCACATTTAACCACCATGTTACTCCTTTAAAGACTTGTAACCGACCTCTTCATTCATTTCCTATTGAAACTCCGCCAAACTTTCCCCCTCGGGGGTAAGCCTGGAGAGATTATGGCGATTTTGTTGGCGTGTCCGCTGTTGCCAACTGGATCCATTACCAGTAGTGATTGTTACATCAGCAGTAGAATGTGCAGCTAAGACCATTCGGAGGGCATATTTGTAATCTCACACCCGCTGTCCTTGGATGGCCTCTCCTCTCACCTGGCGTCTGCAGCTCTTCAGTGCGATGCCTGTCTTTGCGCTGACATCATCCAGGTCTTTCTTTGTTCCCTTTGACAGTTTCTTCCCCAGGACTTCTCGCACGAAGGCGCTATCAAAAGCGTAGTACCTACGCAGAGAAATACAGATGTTTTGGTATTTATGGACCCATCATGTAAAAACCCAGTGATCATGTCGGTATCTTCAGTACCTGAGGATTTCAGATAACAGTAGGTGGGCTAATCACTGAAGTCTATTTAGACAGCGAGGTGACGGTCTCTGTTAAGGATCGATGTAAACACGTAGCTTGGCCCAGGTTCACACATTTTTGTGGTACACGTCCAGATACACAGCGGCTGAAGGCAGATATTTGGCTGAGGAGTCCAGCTGCTGTTGAAGGGTTTGTCCTGAGCCTGATAATGTTATATTCTCCATATCTCCTCCAACAACAGACCATTGGAGGAGCATTGGAGGCCCCGGTCCAGTCCCACCCTTTATATTCAGTACTACGCCTGCAGAAGCTGCAGAGTTACACACTCAAAATGGGAAGACAAACACAGGCTCAGGTGTAGGCTGCCAATGTGCCTAGGCCTGCTTCTGGACCACTCAGCAGGTGGCCAGAGAAGTATTGGTCCTGGTGATGGTGGAGGTCAGCACAATGACACATGCATCCCAAGGACAGACTGATAGACAGACACACAAGCACTGGGCCAGGGCGATCTTCCCTCCACTCAAATTAAACCCCATGCCAAGCGCTGTGATGGGGACACTGTGCTGTAGGAGATGTGGTCTTTCAGATGAGATGTTAAGGCTCACAGTGGTCATTAAAGATACATAGGTAGGGGGTTACCAGTGTGCTGTCTAAATTTCCAGCCTGGCTCCTTCAACCTGCCACCTAATTGTCCCGATTTAATGGACTAAATAATTACTCTCTCCCTCTCCACCTCGGCTGTTGTTCTTCACCCGGGTGGGTGCTACACATTGCAGGTGGTTGAGGCTAGTTTCCCCCTCATCACTGTGAAGTGCTTTGAGACTGAGAAAAGCACTATATAAATGCAATGTTCCACTTATCTATGCCTCATTAGCACTGCCTGTTCCTGTGCATGCACAAAGACATCACAGATGTAAATGATGATTTTGTGTAATGCCAGATGGAGCGCAACAGAGGCAGGACAATTGTGTGCGCACCAAAGCCCACGCATTCTGTCAGACGGATGAACAGACAGCAGGAGGTCTGAACACCCACCTCTCAATGAGCATGGCCTGTCTGTGTGGAGGGATCTGGAACAGAAGCTGATTGGCCAGCTTGGCTGGGCTGTGAAGAAGACGCTCGCACATCTGGAAGGTACGGAACTGATCCATGGTGTCACTGTGGAGCACCTCCGAACTGGCTTCCCACTCCTCCAGCACCCCTCCCTCCATCCGTACCCGCACCGCCTCGTTCACTGAGGAAGGGAGGACAGCAAAGAGACACAGGAGAACCCAGAGGGAATAGGATATTTGTAACTGTAAATTTGTATTTTACGTGTGTTTGGCAACTCGTCTTGAATAAACATGTAGCGGGTACACAATTAAATGATACCAATAAAAAAATGTGCCATACCTGTATAACCGTCCAGCCATAACTGATAGACCTCCTCATCCATGATGGTGGTGTTTCCCACAAACACATCGAGTTCCACAGACATCTTTGAGAAAATATATTTTAAAGTGATATGCCAGCGCAACCAAACTGGCTTTCCTTAGGAGAGGAGTGCTTGTCAAAAATCCAGATAACATGTGGATCCCACTTAGTGAGGACAGCAACACAAAAGAATGTACTGCAACGCTATTTCTTCAAATATGCTAAGTTGTTACAAACTGACGCTTTGTCAAAAGTTTATACCGTTTCAGTTTCAGTACACTCATTCCTTTTGCTTTTTCAGGAAAATCACTGGCTGACAAGGACTTGTAAATTACATAGGCTAACGTTAGTTATGAAGCATTAGCTACCTCTATAGAAGTAGTAACAGATAATGCAAATAACAGACTTCACTTACCTTATACTTCTTAGAGATCGTTAATCTGTATTAACAAAAGTAGCACGCTACTGCCCACCTAGCCTAGCCCAGCCCAGTTCGGTAACTAACGGCTAATTAGGCCATAGAAACAGTCTATAACACGGAATTCACGGCATATTCCATAAAGTCATCAGTGAAGGCTAGCTAGCTAACACGTTAACAAGCTTATAGCGAATTATTCCTATCTAGCCGGCCAGCTAATGCTGTTAGCTGCCTAGCATACTGACTGGACAGCTAACAAAACATTTGCTAACCGTTAACTGATGAGAGGAAAAACTGTTTTGTACTAATACTAAAATTATAGCATTGTGTGTCTAATGTTAGCTATAAACCACAAACTGCTACTTAGACAAGTATCGCTGTCAAAAACATGCACGGCCCATCTGTTTGGGTTTTTTTCCTGAGAATCCTTACCATTCTATCCCTTCCGGTGTTCTGGCAAGTTTTTTTTAGCGATACATTAGAGCAGTTGCAGCTGACGTCACAAACGACAAAGGGTCTGTTTCCTGTATGTGCGCTTGAGTCCTTGTATGTGAGTTTCAATATGTAAATATGACATTACCTTGGATTATTTAGTTTATTCTGATGATATACTGTAATCATGGGTATAATTACATGTATGTGTTATGGACCCAAGTATATGCATGTATATGGAATTAATGAAGCATACAAATTGTACGTCTACCTTCCTAAAAAATCACACATTTGACATTAATACTAGCAATCACTTTGGTAATTGCTCAGCTTGTCGCAGATACCTTGTCAGCCATATATCAAACATATCAAACTTGAACAGACAAAATCGTCTGTTCAAGTTTGATATGTGCCACAATTGTCTGTGGGTATTGAGGTGCCACATCTTTTATCTGCCTTACACGTGGGTCTCATAACATGAGTAGGTAATCGGCATTAAATACCAAAACTTGAATATATACAGTACTTAGCACTGTGCTGTCTGCCGCAGGTGACTATTGCCATTTCTGGAGTTCTGCTCACTAAATTTCAATGTATCTCTAAAATTATCAGTAGGAAATGGTTGCACCAATACATTTTCTCAGATTTAATGGGGCTAGCCTTATGGGGTAGGGGGTAGCGTCAGGACGACGTGGCAGAAGGAAGTGTGTCATGTCTTCCACTTTTTGCATTGTCCCACTTCCTCTCCCCTGTCGCTGTTTGCTGTATAGTTACTCGCCATTTCCCTGTCGCCAGATTCTGTCCTGATCCTGACAAATGATTTTCCCAATCATTTTTTATACACTGTGATCTAATTATGAATACGACTGAATTACTATTTATGTTTTATCAAATTGCTGTAGCCTGTTGTATTGTATGGATTTGTCTGTAACTGTATAAACATGTACTGTATAATATATTATATACACACTTTCCCCCGTTCCCTATCTTGAATAGATTAAGCCGCATAAACCCTCCCAAATCCCTCTCTTCACCCAACCCCCTTCACATTCACTGTCTCATTCTGTCTTTCAAATACAAAAGGGGAAAATGGCATCGTCAACTTTCTTTTTGTTCAGCACCTCTTTCTCCCTCTCTAATTCCCTCTGTCCTACCCTGATGTTTCCCCTCCCCCTTTATCTAATTCCACAGTGCCCTATTTAGACCATCAAAAATCCAAACAGCTCAAAGCTCAATTTTTCCTCAATCTCCTTTCCCTGTGCATGCCCTACAACTATCAGTGTTACATACATACCTCTCTCTCCCTCCTCTCTCTCTCTCTCTCTCTCTGTGGTTAACACCCTTCATTGTTATGGGCTTACTATGACAATACAGTTGGAATCATGGGCGGAAGGATGTGGTCAAACTCCATGGCTTAAACAGGGGAATAGCCTATTGTCACACTTTCCGTTTGTGTGTGTGTGTGTGTGTGCGCGCGTGCGCGCGTGACTGCTAATATGAAGTTTATCACACAAAAAATAAATCCTCCAAAAGGTCATGTAGGGATGTATGACACAACTACATAATATTGTTTATGGCAAAAATATATGTTGTGTAGAAACGTTTGCATATATACCAGAACAGCAAATATTATTGTTGAATGTATCTATGGCTATATTTTATATCGTTTACCATTTTACATAAATTGTATTATCATTTCCGGCATAATTGTGATCTCTCTGAATTCGATCTGACCCGAACACATAGTAAACGCGATTGTGACTATGACAATATGATGTCATTTTTTCCCCCATGTGGTACAATACGGATTCTTGCCGTAAAGGAAGACCACAACGGGGAAGAGAGAGGGAGGGGGAGGGAGAGTGAGCCAGAGAAAGAGGACGACATTACTGATGCCGCCTCTACCACTAACAACACGGGCGGAAATTCTGCAATACTCTCCAAATAATCATATTTTCACTACATGTTCAAGTAGTAAATAGCGACCATTTTTGAAGGACGCGCAAGGCTTGCTGGATATAATTGTTTTTCCTCCAGGATCCCCCGCATTTCAGAGAAAAGGAGAGGGGGCATACCGATTCTGCCTGTCCTACATTTTTCTATTTATTTATTTAATTAATTTATGTACAGTAGCGGCGACTATTTCTCTACTTCATGTTTTAATTTGATCTGGAAAGATCGTTTTTATATATCATCAAATGTAACAAACGGATATTTTTTCTGAAATTATGGAATGAGGAGTGGGACCAAGGCGCAGAGGGAGACGCATCCGCCAGAAGTGAGTGCGAAGCGGACATTGTTATCGTTGAGGAAAGGGAAATTGCTTTATGCTTTGGAATGATTCTGTGCTTTTCTTAGACCAACATATTTCTTGTTTTATTGGACTGTGTGGATGCATAGGCTACTCGACCTCGTAGTGCATCTCTACCACAGAGGGGCATCCCGTTCTTAAGCACATTTTTTCACCCGTTGTTAATACACCATCACTCGGGAAGGAAGGAACACATGCCTCGGATTTGCTTCGTGTCACCCTTTGTGATAACAAGACATTGATGTCATATCATCATCATCATCATCATCATCATCACTGTGCTCAAGGTTTTCCAAGACAGACAAACAACACGGAGGAAAGTATCAACTGTCGCTTGATAAACCAACATAACTGTGCCGCCCCTACCCGCGCCGGAGACAGAAGATAGTAGGCTAGAGTTTTTGTAGCCTACTTTGCCACAGGCCTTGGAAAACAATGCCCAGCGAGAATATTGAAAATATACTCTTTGAAACAGTGTGGGGCAGTGACTTGTCATAGGAGTTGTTTTGCCTAGTATCAATTCATCGCATGCATGTCAGATAGCAGCGCTGAGTGAGTTTTCACACCAGGTAAATCCAATACCGAAGAATAATCATATAAAACCTAATGTGTTTTAAATTATCACGTTCCGTGCTGGATTAACGTATGCTTGAACCCATTTACAAAAAGGAAAGATTTAGTTGTAGTCCTAAGTAGACAACAACTGTGACACACGGAAAACCCAGGCCTATCTTCTGCCGCACAGCTGGTAACGTGCATTGCCACAGTGAAGGCAACTGCTGAACAGTTGTTGGCAGTCCAAAAGGACTCATCAGACCTCCTGATTAATAGCCTAAATAACCTACCGTAACAAAATGGGAAGTGACAGTGAGATTTACAACCGGGAGCTGTCCAAGATGTCAGACGAGGACTTGCTTGCCTGCACAAAGGAGGAGCTGGTGGGAAGACTTCGTAAAGAGGAGTCCGACAAGATATCGGCCCTAATTCAGCGAGGCCGTCTAATCAAAGAAGTCAACAAACAATTACAAGGACACCTGCTTGAAATCAGGGAGCTAAAAGTCATAAATCAACGACTTCAGGAGGAAAACCAAGAACTGCGCGACTTGTGTTGTTTTCTGGACGATGACCGACTGAAAGTTAAAAAGTTGTCTCGGGAATGGCAGCTCTTTGGCCACCACGCTGCGAAAGTGATGCGCGAAGACCTGGGCGGTTACCTGAAGAAGTTGGCTGACTTGGAGAGGCTACAGGACGGGTTGGTGAAGGAGAATTTGGACTTGAAGGAGCTTTGCTTGGTGCTAGAAGAGGAATGTGTCAGCAGAAGCGACTCCAGCCCCGGCGGTTCGACGGAGCTCAGCTTGCCCTGTATGGTGGTTCGCGACTTAGGTGATGGCAGTTCTAGCACTGGGAGTGTCGGTAGTCCGGATCAACTCCACTTGGTTTGCTCACCTGATGATTGAAGCCGGGCGCACTGCCATCCCATACTCCGGTTCAGAAACCGAAGCAGAGGCTGAGAAAGATGGAGTAATAGCCTACCAACATTCTCAGAGGGGAAATAGTTTACAATGATAACTTTAGAACACGACTTGGAATGAATGTCCCCTATGGAAAGTGGGACACGTGTTTAGTTAGCACGTTTGGACTTATGCAAAAGAATAAAAGCCGAAATGTTTGCAATTAATAGCCATTACGTCTCCTCAGATATAAGCCTATAGTACAAAGTGAATGGATTATGTCATGACTGGGGAAACAGTTACGAGTAGTGGGGTTTTAGGGTTTGGGGCCTCCATTTTACGACAATTATAATGTGAATAATTAGTTAAGGCTGTTTTATTTAAAGATGTATTTTATATTCGTCTTTTCTGGGGTTTTTTTTTGGGGGGGGGGTCTTTTAAATGGAGTTGCATAATGAAGTGTGCAAAAATTGGTGTGTGTATGTGTGTGTGTGTGTGTGTGTATGCGCGTGTGTATTCAGGGGAGGGGGGTCAAATTGATTTACAGTATGGGGACAGAAATGACTTTATTAGAGGAGTGAATAACCCAAATGAAATTGAACTGGAATAGGTTTGATTTGTGCACTGGACTGATCACTTTATGCTGACATGTAGTGGACCAGGCTAAACTGTGTTCAGCTGAATCAATTCTTTCTAAGCCTGACAGAATCAAAATGGTCCCAAGAGCCTGACCAAATATGAGCAAAAACATTTCTCATATATGGCATTGGTGTGTGTATTGGAAAGTCATGACAGCTCACACCAATATGCATGGTGAAAAATAAGATTTTATTTGTGAATGGCTCATTTGGTAAATCAAGGTCTGCACACCATTGATCGGTTAATGGAATAGTTCCTATGATGTCCAAAATGGTTTTGCCAAAAGCGAAATATTGAAAATAATTTTTTTCTGAAACACCATCTGATTATTCTCTGAATTTGTAGACGGATCAAGAATGTACCATAGTAATCCAGACTGCACCGTGGTAGACTGTCTTTTGCACTGGACTGGGTGACATGTAACAGTGACGCACTGGTCTGTGTTGTACTGTGTATACTCACATTGCACTGAATCGGGACAGTTCACAGATCTGTACACCTAGACCTTTCTGAATTATCATATATTGTGCTGTAGAGAGAGCTATATGGCACATAGCTGCACTATATCAAGCTTTGTTCTCCTGAACTGGAATTGAAAGACTAGCTTGTACAGTACACTGGATTTATATACTGGGGGGCCCATCCACGGTGTTTAATTTAATAAGTGCTTATTTGGTATTACAAAGAAATGTTTTAATTACAGTATTTACATGTTACTATTATAATTATATTATTAATGATATTTACTTCATTGTAGTTATTTCTATATCATCATTTTACTTATTTGCCATTTAAAATACGTTTGCTTTGTGTTTATTTTGTTTGACTGTTGGGCTATTATTACCATCATCATCATCACCATCATCAGTATTGCTTTAAATGATTATGATTTGTGTTTTCAATATATAAATTGTGCTCCCTGATTGGCTGCTGTTGGCTGTGTTGCTGGCTGTGATTGGTGGGCTATGCTGTTAGTGAATGGGAGAGCTTTAAATACACTGAGACACACAACTTTGTCTTGGACTCCTTTGTTGTCATTGAATACACACAAAACAGTCGTTCTTATTTTGATGATCAAGCAGTGTTATTTATCCCCAGAGCAAGAAGTGTACAGTCCCCTTGTACCCAATAAACTTTTAAAACTAAAACTTATGGACAGAATTATCCCACCCCTCTCTGGCCAGTGAAAGTACCATTAGGACTGTTTGATAGATTGACAAACTATCCTATTCGACAGTAATACTCATCTACTCAGATTCACAGTCATGTTTTGATAAAGGCGCACACTTACATTTTGTTCCCGTGTCTTACACTAATATTTCTCACATGCACTCCATGTTAATGCAAGTCTTGTGCAATGAAGTCACTCTTTAATTGAGAGGGAGGGAGAGAGCAACAGAGACCCCTGTGTGTGAGGGTCACAGAGTGGATAAACCCGTACACCTCCTCCCTACACTCTCTCCTTCTTGCCCCTGAACCCTCTGTGTATCCGCGTCTAGCCCCAGCCCCCCGTTGACACGTTTTACCTTCCCTACATCTTCTCCCTGTCTTTAGATCTCGTTCTAACTGAGGTCCCTTTCCACATTCTTCATATTTGGGCAGAGGCATACTCACTAACATGGCTTATATTATGCAATATTACCCTTTCATGTATTTGGATATGTATCATGGCAAGAAGATGAAATTATGGCACGTTGCTGTAGCACAAACCCGAGATGAACATCCAGAGCCGCGTGTCGATCAAAAGCCCTTTTTCCTCCCTGCTAATCTATGCAGCTGATCAGGCATGGAGTCTGTTCCCCATTGCCAATCTCGCCTCCTGTCCATCCCTTTAGCCCCAGCCCACACGAAGCCAGCGGGCAGTGTGTTCTGCAGCAACATGGAGGAGGATTTCCTCTGTCCAACAGATGGGCAAGGATTGGATAAAGACGAACCGCACTGACTATGTGATTTGTGCTACTTTAGGAGCTGAGAAAGAGAAAGGCTGTTATACCATTCACTCTGTGTGTTTGTGTGTGCGTGTGTGGGTGTGTGTCCTTGTGTGTGTTTGTGTCTGTGTTAGTCTGTTAGTGGTGTGTTGCTATGTGTCTGTACTCAGGACATCCTAACAGGAAATGGCAGGCTGACTCCTCCCTTCCCCCTCCCCCTCCCCCTGCCTTTCCTAATGGTCTCCAGGGCTAACAGCATCACTCCACAGGATATAGAGTATTTGAAAGAGACCAGGAATAGGACAGATTCAACAGACCATTGGGATGGCATCCAATGAAGAACCTGAATACAGCCTGTTTTCTTTTAAAATCGCTTCCTCCACCACTGTAGTGGTGGGCATGCCCCTGTCTCCACACTCTAAAAGTAATTTGTGTGAACATTGAAGAAAATTGACCTCATTATTTGATCAATAGCCATAGACCTGTGATATATAACTGAAGCTTTTTAAAATATAATTTAAATAAAACTATTCATATTGCTCATAATAATGATAAGTCTTACTTCGGCAAAGTATATTACATGTAATTTAGCTGACGCTTTCTATCCAAAGTGACTTACAGTTGATTAGACTTAACGTAGGGCGGCTTGTAGCGTAGTGGTTAAGGTAAATGACTGGGAGACGCAAGGTCGGTGGTTCTAATCCCGGTGTAGCCACAATAAGATCTGCACAGCTGTTGGGCCCTTGGGCAAGTCCCGCATTGCTCCAGGGGAGGATTGTCTCCTGCTTAGTCTAATCAACTGTCGCTCTGGATAAGACCGTCTGCCAAATGCCAATAATGTAATGTAATGTAATGTAATATCCCCTGGAGCAATGTGGGGTCAAGGGCCCGATAGCTGAGCAGGTCCTCTCGTGGCTACAGCTGGGCTCAAACTAGTGGCTGGGCTCAAACTGGGGTCCTAGTCATGCACCTTAACCACTATGCTACAGGCTGTCTCCAACTACAACTACAGTATATAAGATTTTTTACTTTTTGATCCATGAATGCATGCATGGTGAAATGATACAGGATGCTTTTCAGCTACTTTTTATTAAAATAATATTTTTTTAATGGATTTAAAATGTATTTAAAGAGCAATTACTCACCTATCATACAAAACCTACCTAGCCAAGGCAATAGCAGTCACACTCAGACTGTATCTTTAACTTGTATTTCATAGCAAACAGTTGAAATACAACTAACTTGTATTTAATGCAGACCTGCTAGTTAGGCAAATCTCAGATCTGGCGAGTGTTGTAAGCACGCACTAACACTTCCTCATAAAGCATATGCAATTTGTATACAAAGTCAGTTTCAGTCCTTTATTTTTTCCCCATTCAGACAAGAAACAGTTTGCTAATACATTTGTGTGAAAAATAAATAAAACTTTCTCTCATCAATAAATATGTAGTTCTCTATGGCCATGCCTAAATTTTTAAATCATTTTATATTTAACTTATATATTAGGCTACTCTTATGATTTGATTACTCTAATTTGATTATATATATTACATATTATGTAATATTTGTATACTACTGATATACATTGTATATAGTTCTCATATAATCTTATAAGATAATGCATAGCATATAAACATGAAATACAAAGATTGCAGTACTGAATACCAAACAGTATAGCATTGCCTTTAAATTATGTAACATTATGTTTGTATCTATTTTGTAACCTACCTATTCCAATAAATGAGTACCAGGCACTCTAATCACTGTAATGAATCCCATGGATGAACTGTTTCAACTTTCATCTACCAACCTTTCTCTAGAAAAGGCCTAAAATAATGTCATGTTAAATATAAAGGCTATGTAGAGCTTTTACAGCCCAGGGGTGATCCCAGTTTTTCAGGGGAAAGCTTTGGGTTGTTTCTGGATCAACATGGAGCTGGATCAGTGGGGAATACCAGGGGTTTACCAGTGATGGCAACAGTGAAAATGAGTGCTTTAGGTTTCTTTCTTTTTCCAACTCAATATTATACTTGTATTTCAAGATTTCCAGTGCAGTGTTTCAAAGCTTCTATGACTATTGTGCCAAAATGCAGGGCGACATTTCATGATTGTACTTTGTTTATAATATGTATTTATAAAATATCTCTTTATATAATGCATATTTGTTAACACTCACAGTTAACAGTTTATATATGTCACTAGCAAACCGTTTTTTTGTCATCACATTAGAATGATCTCTTTCAGAGTCTATGGAATATGTCTTGTCAAAAACTGCTTGATTGATAAACATTCTAGATGTGTCCATCATCTTCATCATCATCATGGACTTGGCATTGCATCTGTACCATTTGCCGTTGCATCTTCTCTCCTCAGACAGGTGTCACAGGGTGAGAATAGTGGGGGAGTTGAGGGAGTGGTCCGATGACAGGTCCCCGCTGCTGCTGCTACGGCGATGGGCTACACCACAGGGCTGGGGGTGCAGGGCCTGCTCGGCTGTACCAAGTGTAGGGTTAGATGAGGTGGAGGGGGAGCTGAAAGGGGCAGAGGGATAGGTGAAGACCAGACTGGTGGTGAAGGGGGTCAGAGAGGGGGTGGAGATGAAGATTGGAGTGTGGAGGGATTCGCACTCGGGTGACTGGACGGATGGAGCAGACGAGGTGGACGTTGCAGGGGGGAGGGTAATCTTTGGTGTGGGCTTCCTGGTCCTGGGATGAAACTTTGATGAAGGGCCAGGCTGGTTAGGATTCTTGGTGTGTTTGGAAGCTCTTAGGGTAGGCAGCCCCAGTCCTGGGTCAGACTCAGAGTCTGAATCGGAGTCGGGGATTTTGCAAATGGGACGGTGGGCCTCCAGGACCAGCTCCAGCTTCTCCTTCTCCTTCTGCAGCTCAGCGATCTCCTTCTGCAGGCGCGATTTGTCACCCTCCAGCTCGTCCGTCTCCTGGGAAAAGCCAAAAAAGAGGAACAGGTGTCACTCATAGGCATCGGCATTGTCTATGCTGGGGGAGGGGGGTATAGCATGTCCTTCTCACTTTTCGCTGACTCACTCATCCCATGTCAGTTCCCCCTAACTGAGACATGAACTGTGTGCTGCTAACTGGTAGTTCCTAATGAATTCATTACTTTTTTTGTAATTGTACAGATAATGATAGTTATATTGTAATTAGTTTCAATTGTCTTTATTTCAAACGTAGGATTGTCTGTGGGTGACATGGGTGCCGCCTGTGTTATATACAAGAGTAATTGTTAATTAACTTACTTTCTGCAGTGTGTCTGTCAACTCACGCCGGCGGTTCCGACACTTGGCAGCGGCCATTTTGTTTCGCTCTCTTCGAATCCTCCGCTTTTCAAGATCATCTTGGGACAACTTGAGGGAAAAACGGATAGAGGAATAGGGAATACAGAAGAGTAAACATTATGTTGTTGTCAAAATTATCATAAAAGTTATTTTACCTATAATTCTGCTAAATGTAAATAAAGATAAAGGAAAAAGTATTGGTTTATTTTGCTCTTATTATAGGCAAGGACAGGAGAGAATACTTGAGTGTGCGACTTTCATGCTTTTTAAAGGCCTGGACATGCCCAAACAAATACCCTATCGACTGAAGGGACGAGTATGACAGCATCATTAATGCAACACTGCCACCTTGAGGAAGCCTTTGTTATTTCATCATTAAATATTTGGTGTACGTGACCTGTTTCCTTATTCTCTATACGTGTTTCTTCATCTGTTGAAATCTGTCCTTAATTTAATATGATACGTGATCCCCATCTCCTTCTCTATTCGTCCCTATAGCTCTTGTCTGCTGTGATGACTCATGCCCAGACCCCCTTCGGTGACTCAGATATGAGTCATATGACCAACCCTATGAGTCACATGACAACCAACTTCCTGTCCCATCATTTTCACACCTTCAACACACACCTTTCTGGCTGAACTTGGATTATTACACACTTTAAATGTCATTTCAACTTTTTCCTCAGGCTCATTAGAAGGTATTGTTGGCATTTTGCTACTTTTTCTCTTTAAACTTGTTACACTTGTTATGCTGGTAATCTTCTTCTTTTTTACATATATAGTAATTAGAAATTGTACAGCACTTTGGTTGATGGTAGACATTTTAAATGTGCTTTATAAATAAATATGACTTGACTTGACTAATGATATTGAATGTTAAAATACCAGACAGACACTCTCAGTATCTTCTTGTGCTGATGGAGAAAGTTAAAAAATAACTTTTTAAATTATATTAAGTATTATTATTATTAAAATAATATCACCACAAGCCAATTCTGTAAATGTGAAAGATTTGTAGAAAATCCCCAGCCATAGGTCAGTTCACTCAAAGCACCAGAAAAGAGTTTTCCCCTCCCATTAACTCCAACAAACATCATCATTTCTCATAAAGGCCCCTCCCTGTCTGGGACCCCCCCCATCACCACATTGTCAACACTGGTATACATACATACATACATGTCCCCCTGAACCCAGTCACACTCCAGGATGTAACACTGACTCACAGTCTCCTCCAAGGCTGTTACCTCCATTTTATAAAAAAATAATTCAAAGTAGCACTATTTGCTCTAGCTGTATTTGAATTGCAGTTGAACAAGCCATAGCAGTGACAGTTTCATTGCCATTTCTACAGGTCTTTCCTGAATATCCCTTGCTGACCTTTGGTAAACAATCTCTATGTGTTTATTTTTAGTCTCTCACTTTATCGATTTTCTGTGTCAGTTTAACTGACACAGCACATTCTGTTACATGGCTATTTGCACAGATCAACAGAACTTACAAATTCATCATTCCTTCTCCTGGATGGCAGCCTTGTCTCTCCCACTGCCCTTATGACCCCTGGCTGGACCAGGTGTGCATGGGATGGATGGGGGGGCAGGAGGCGGGGTCCGGCTGTTTGTGGGAAGGGAGGTCGGGGTGGTCTGCCAGCTGAACCAGGTGTGGACAAGAGAGAGGGCTGGACCAGCCATTGTAAGTCCTGGCTGGAGGTGATGGCATCAAGGCTTGGAACAAACTGGCCTGTTCTTGCCCCAGTGAACTTCTGCTTAGAAACAAGAGGTCAGAGAGAGGACATGATGAAGATAATCAGACAGAAGAACAGTGCTGTTTCTTTGAGAAACCGTTTGAAAAAATGTCTTTCAAGTGCTGCCATTTCTGAATTAAAATGAGGAATTTGCATTTCAGAGAATTTGTAAAAACTGTTTTAAGACAAGACAACAACAATTATTATTACTAGTTGTAACTGTGTTAACCTTTGTGTTTATCCCATGTGTGTCTAGGTGGATATTATAACGTATACAGTGAAGGATATTATATATTATGTAGTGAAGGTGCTCAATAGCAGGCTATGCAAGAACAAACTGACAGATGGACACTAAATGTTTCTTTTTAAGCAGAGTCCACGCCAAAAGTACCTAACAAACCGACAGGCCTATCTCTCAGTGGTAAAGCAAAATAAGACATGACAGAAACAGATATTGAGTTCCAGTGCCAGTCTTCCAGGGCTAATCACTAATGTCATAATCATTGCGAATTAACAGTCAATTATTATATAGGCTACATGTTTACTTACCGGTGGCTGCTGTACAGAGCTACTCGAGTTCAGTGTTGCGGAGACCGTCACGGCGTGTGGGGAACCAGCACCGGAGAAGGGTTGCTGTCTATCTCCGCTCAAGTTCCCGTAGTTTCGAAACATGTTTCCACAAAATCAGTGGAAAAGTACCAAAAAGGTCCAGTAAATATCAATAATCCAGTTACGTTTTACGGAATAATCTTCTCTTGTGTCACTTGTGGCGTTCAGTCGAAAATGAGTTTGAAACTTGGAGAAACCCGCTTTGTCGAGGGAGTGATCCAACTAGCACGGGGGATAACGAAACAATACTCTAAAAATATCTTTCTTGATCCAGCAAAGTAATCCAAAAATCACGGAAAAGTACGATTGTATGTCATATAACGTAACTCCAGTCTTTAGTCTGGACTGAATTCATGGAATGAACATGGGATATAAACTCTCCTAACCGATACCAGACTACTGACACGCCCCTCTAAAATTCCGGGAAATGGTGCCGCCGGACATTTGTCAATAGAAATATCACGTGCAAGTGACGTAGATGACCAAATATGGAGAGTTTCCTCCCTGACGTTTTCCCGGGATTCCTGTAAGAACGCACGTTGAGTTGCTATTTCCATGGCTACCTTTGACATGTCCTCTCGTGGTCGACCTGCCATCTTAACATATTGCTTATTAACTTTAAACGTTACATGCTAAATGTCCAAAATTACAATTCCACCTGTTTGGCAACACAATACGCATATAATATTTTTTGTTCATCTTTTTATGTGTCCACTAGTCGCTCACTAGTTTTCTGGATTGTGCGTTTGGAATTAAATACCCCGCTTGCCAAACAGTATTCGGATCAGCTTCGCTATGCCATATAGCGTCGATTCGTATTGATTTTCTTTGAATGTGTTATGTCCTACTTTAATAATCTACACATTTCATGATGCTGCACAAGGGTAGGCTGTGAGCTTCAGAGAGAGAGATGCATCCATATAGATGGAATGGGCCTATGTATCATTGGCGTAAACAACAAATACAAATTGAAATAGGGCACAGTGTAGAATTTTTTCGTTTTATTTTATATATATATATATATATATATATATATATATATATATATATATATATATATATATATATTATTATTATTATTATTATTATTATTATTATTATTATTATTTATTTATTTTTTATTTTTTTGCTTTATAAACAAAAAGTGATTTCAGGTCAAAAAGGAAACGACAACATATGTAGTAAATGGCTTCATCGGTCATTGTTTCTGAGCCGACGCAATAATATGCTTAGAGGTTACATGTTAATGAGTAGGCTACTGTATAAAGAGAACGAAGATCTCCCTCATTGCTTCACAGGAATGACCGTCCAAACTACCACGCCCATTTCGTACCTTCAGGGAGAACCAAGAACAGAACGATACAGCCCTCCAGCGCGTTTGACGTCATTTCATAAACGAGCTCTGTGATGTTTGTAAATAATATGTGGCCTTATCATTATGTGAGATACATATAATCACATAGCTTTCGTAAGCATGTTCGCATATTTCGGTGCCATTCAGTGTAAGAGGTAGTAGGTGACGATGAAGGGCAGAAAACCTTTAGAAGACTATCGTTTGCATTGTAATGCAGTGATATATTTCACTAATTTTTTGTGTTAGCTAAAGAGTTGTGGTCCAATGAAATGCCAAGGTGTGTATGTGCATGTATGCATCCGTAATTCGTCATTTATCAAAGTAATTTTCACTACCTGTACCTCTTACTATACTTACTGCTTAAAACACTGCACTCTATTCTCTATGGTGGTAGGCTGCCTTTCGTAAGTATAGGGAAGTAGGCAATCATGACGTAAACCTATTGGAATGCAGTTCTGATGACACACCCTCTCTCACTTTCTCTCACTGACAAGCTCTGGCATGATGTCACATTGTCCATTCCCTTCAAGCTGTATACTGAGGTATCGTACTGATGCAGCGCTTCTGCATTTCTACCTCGGTGTTCTGAGCCGTTGCCCAGTTTTCATGCCCACAGCAACGCTTGAAATTGCAGACGCAGCAAAATGATTAGAGTAGACATGAATAATAGACTTGTGGGTTCTCCTGTCACATTTATCTTTAGCATTGTTTATACTATATATACAGTGAGCTCCATATGACTTGGAAAAAAGATTTGGCTCTGTACTCCACAACTTTAGATTTGTAATCAAATGATTAATGTGTAGTTAAAACATTCACAACTTGTATTACATGGTACTTTTAGACACTTTGGTTTCACCATGTAGAAATGTAAAACTTATTAAGGGAACTATAGTGCTTAAGACATATTAATGTTATATACATGAAAGTAGTCATTGACTGACTACTTTAAGTCTGTGATCCATTGACATAACCAGGTGCTGAGTATCTTCTCTGGTGACACTCTGCCAGGCCTGTCATTACAGTTATTGGCACTGACGCTTTTATCCAAAGCGACTTAGTTGATTTGACTAAGCAGCCAATCCCCCCTGAAGCAATGTGGGGTTAAGGCCCTTGCTCAAGGGCCCAACAGCTGCACTGATCTTATTGTGGTTACACTGGATTTTGAACTACCAACCTTTGGGTTCCCAGTGAAGCAGCTAAGCTACTAGGCTATAGTGGCACTGCAGGCTTCAGCCCCTGTTTATTTCAGGGGTTAGTTGCCTTAAGTTTTCTCGTGATCGTATGAAACACATGTTCAATTGGATTCAGATCGATCGGCTTGGCCAGTCAAAGAAATCTAAAGTTTTGTCTTGCTCTGCAAGAGCAACACCTTTGTTGCTCTTGCAGAATGTTTGAGATCATTGTCTTGCTGTCAGGTAAAGCACCATCTAATGAGTTTGGAGGCATATGCTTGAACCTGAGCAGATGAAATGCTTCTATACACTTCAGAATCCATTTTTCTGCATTCAGCATTACATTACATTTTAGGCATTTGGCAGATGCACTTATCCAGAGCAACGTACAACAAAGTGCATAGCCATAAGATGGGGGGGTTACACTTTTGGCCGTTCCTTTTGGTCTCCACATGTGACTCTTTTCCAGAACTCTGCAGATTCTTTTATGTACTACCTCTCATCAAGCTGTAACTTGGCCATCCTGCTTTTTGTGGCTAACTAGTGGTTTGCATCCTGCAGGCTAGCCTCTGTTGTTCTGTTCCTGAAGTCTGTGGCCAGTAGTCACTGACACAACCACACTTCACCTCCTGAAGAGTGTTTCTGATATCTTGACAGGTGTTCTTTTTTCTTTTTTCATTATGGTGGGGATCCTTCAGTCATCATCTGCAGAGGTCTTCCTTCCTACCAGGCCCTTTTTGATTACTGAGCTCAGCAGTGCTCTTAATCATGTTCCAAACAGTTGATTTGAGTAAGTCCAAGGTTTGGCTTCTTTGACTTGCATTGTCATAACTGCTGTCCCTCATGATGAAAAAGGCCAATAACAGACTCAAAATCAAAACAGACAGACAATCAAAAGACTAGATACTGGAAGCTTTATGCCTACATTAATGAAGCAATTAAGTTGAAGTATTAAGAAACTATGCAAAACCATTTGTCCCAAACATTATGGCACATGTGCATTACAATAATAAAATGATGGAGTACAGAATTAAATCGAGATAAAATATGTCTTTGTCCAAGCATTATGGAGCGTACTGTAGATATACAACAAAATATAATTGTGTCACTGCCCCAATACTAATATTTTCAGTGCTGACTGATTTGGAGTTCTTCAGTCCCAATCCAGTAGGTGTGTGTCTCTACCTCAATGCAGCAGCTCATTAAACTTATAAATGCATGACAATATTGTTACATCACTCACCAAACAAATAATGAGTACTGAAGTATACATTAATTTACATTAATGGCATTTGGCAGACGCTCTTATCCAGAGCGACTTACAGTTCATTAGACTAAGCAGGAGACAATCCTCCCCTGGAGCAATGCAGGGTTTAAGGGCCTTGCTCTGTATACTGAAATGGGACTTAAAAATATGTTGTGCAAATTTGATTGCATTGTGGATTTCGATTGTTTTTTTGCATAAAACATGTAATGGGAAACCCCGAAGTCTAAGTTTGTTTTAAATTAGATCTGTTTGCATCTGGAAGTCAGTCTGGAATTTACAATCACCATCAGGCCTTTATTGGGAAGTCCTCTTGCGTTGGAGAGCTGTTTCAAGAGATTTGACAAGTTTTTAGCTGCAAGAGAAGCGTGTAATCTTTCCAACGAGGAGCTCACGTCAAGCGCGACTCAGTCAGTCAGCCTGCGGTGAGTATACTGTGCGTGAATGGGAAAGAAACGTACAAACATATGTATCCATTGCAATCTATGTGATCCATCGATTAGTCAAATTCGATCATGAGAAAGTACAACCAGTCGAGTGCGCACAGTATTTGCCATAACCCCACAGAAATGGAGTGACTCGTTTTACAGCCAATCATTATGCACTGTAAAATTACGAAAGTCCTCTTGGACCAATACTATTTCCAAGATGAGCCACGCTGCCACGCAGGCACAAAACACTCAACGAATCCCTAAATAGCGGGGCGGGTGATCATTGCATATACCGACGCATACGTTTTTCGTGAGTTTCAACTAGTCAGCTTGCTAGTTAACTTTAGCAAAAAATAAATAGAGGTCAATGTTTATATTGCCAGTGTTACTCGTATTTAATTGTTTTACCATTTAGGAAAAGTATCATTTGGTTGTTATGAATACAATGTGATTAACTGCAAGTACCGATCACCTTCTTTAGCTAGTTAGCTAGCCTAGCTAGAGGAATGAGCAACTAGCGAACATTTAGCTCGCCATACCGTTATAGCTTCGCCGATAGCTAACGCTAAGTGGTAACGTTATTGATTTGTTTTCAACAGCAATAAACAATGGACGTCCCTCATGGCTACAGAGCTGGTAAGTATTTGGTATTTAGTATACTGATAACGTCAGCTTTTCGGATAGGTTTAGCTAGCTAGCTTGCTAACGTTAGTTGAGTTCAGAGCCACTAGCTAACTAACGCGAACAATTCAAACGTTACGTTAACCAAAACCTACCCACTTTTGTCTACATAGCCAGCTAGATTAGCCATACTTTTTGTGCTAGTTTCAGTCAAAATGCACATAGCCAGCAGCTCACAAGGTAAGTTAACTGTCATGCATAGTAATGTTGGCTACGTGGCTGCTTTCTGTCTCGCATTAGCGCCAGTCCTTTTTAACTTGCCACGTTGACAATTCATCTGAGTGTTTATTTAGCTAAACTATGTATTTTGATAACCTTTGTTTTAATTAAAGTTCTCCTGCCACGATAGTCATATGCGAGCAAATCGCTGTTTCGCATCTTTTGGCACATGCTAGCTAGCGGCTAAGCAGTGGCCCGCTTCATGGAATTGTCCAGTTCTGTTTCTACCCCTGTTCCATTCTGATGATCCATTGATGTTGGTTCCCAAATACTGTATGATGCTGTAAAATGTAGCGGTAAGCACGGCATACCCTTTTGTTTTCCAACATCCCCAAACATACATACCCAATTGCATACGCAACTCTATTTGAATTCCACTGCTTAAATGCGTTTATTTTCCCAAAACATAATGTTGCAATAATTTCCACAAATTCAATTTGAAGTGAATTGTTTGCGCCAGGTTCATATGTCGGTGCACTACAGCACTACAGAATTAAGTGTGCTTTAGTCGGTATAGCTTTATCATGGAGAATTTTGAGGTATCCACTATTTAAATCACCAATTTATTCAGACGGGTGCTACTGTCCAGTGTGACTTTTTACCTTTTACCTTTACCTTTATTTATGGAAAAAGCTTTTGCATAAGAACGTCGGTTTTGTCTGTAATGACAATAAAACCTCATTTTGCTAAATAGCCTACATTTAGTTTGGCAAAATGGAAGGTAATGATATTTATTGCCTTCATGGTGTTATGTGGTACATAAATCTGTTCATACTCAGGCCTGTCAGCTGGAGTGAATCCAATTTTTCCACATTCAATTTGATGGCTATCAGTCCACACACATTTTTCAATTTGCCTCCTATGTGGATGAGGGCAAAGAACGGTGTGCAGTCAGCATCTTGAAGAAAACTGCCAGGAATTGATATGCAAGAGATTACTGGGCTTTATAATATATATATACATTCACTGAAATGTAACAGACAGTTATCTTCAGCGGTAAAGGTTTACCAATCGGGAGATTGTCAACATGCACCTTGAAGTGTTTCACTGAATTGCTGTAGTACCCCCTTTCTAATGATGCTTGCACCCAGCTATTCTCTGACAATAAGACGAGACATTCCTTTTTCAGTTGCCGACAGCACACTGTTGCCAGGCACAGCACAATGGGATTATATGAGGCGGTGATATATGTGACACCGCAGAATTTGTTTGTATGAGATAGAGCATTCTGACTCGAGTCACGTGATGCTTACATTTACTGTCAGGGTGAAAATATTTTTTTCAGAATTGGCCTGTTCACACGGACCCACACCTGATCAAACAATTGCTATTAACATGTCCCAAGAAAGAAACATGTCCCATTTGAAACTGCATTCTAAGTTTCACCAAAGTATTCAGCTAAATTTATTGTGACCATGTCGGATTTGGTTAAGCACATCCAGGAGTTTCACCCACAAGTTTCCTGTTGTTGTCCACCTTCAGAACAAGGTGTCTGAATTGATCTAACTTAGTGAGCGTGACAAGTTTACAGCGGTCTGACTGAACCTACATTGAGCAGATTTTCCTGCTTGAATTCTCCTCTGTCCATACAACCTCTCACTTCTTCTCCTCTCCTTCATGCCCTAGCAGCGAAGCCTCGGGCCCGTGCAGCACCATCCACAGGTGACACTCTGTTGTTTGACGACACCAGTGCCTCAGCTCCCCCTGTGGCTCCTCAAGGCTACTACAACGTGGGGTACAACATGGGGGAGGGCGGGGCAGCCGGCGGAGGGCCAAATAACCTGTTTACTGACCCCATGGCCAGTGCGGCGGTAATGTACGGCTCATCCCTCGCAACGCAGGGGAAGGACATGGTCAACAAAGAGGTGAGAGAACTGGGGACTGGGAAGTAGAGGTGGCCTGTAGTGTAGTGGTTAAGGTACATGACTGGGACCCGAAGGTCAGTGGTTCAATCCCCAGTCTAGCCACGATAACATCTGCAGGGGGGATTTTCCCCTGCTTAGTCTAATGAACTGTAAGTCGCTTTGGATGAAAAGCATCAGCTGAATAACTAATGTTAAGTAGGTCTTTTTAGAAGTGAAGTGACTGTCTGACTCTCTACCTTTCAGATTAGCCGTTTTATGTCGGTGAACAAGCTGAAGCATTTCTTCGCCGTCGACACGAAATACGTCATGAAGAAACTGTTGCTTCTCATGTTCCCTTACACACATCAGGTATTTGAATCCACTACACCATGAAACCATCTATACTGATCTGTCTTTAAAATAAGCGTGTGTGGGTGTGTGGACTGAAAGCACAGAACACACTATGATGTGAAAATTGCCTGGTAAGGGAATTACTGCATGCACTGTGCTGTTATGTTATCTATGTTTGTACATGTGTGTGTTACATTGCGATGTCATCAGGACTGGGAGGTGCGATACCACAGAGACACTCCGCTCACACCCCGATATGATGTCAATGCACCTGACCTCTACATACCCAGTGAGTCGAGTTCAGCTTCAGGCTGAAATGTGTTATTTATTAGAAGTAGCGCCGTGCCTGTGTATACACATGGTATGCACTTATCTCTCTTTCCTTCTCCTTCCTCTTTCAGCAATGGCCTTCATCACCTACATCCTGCTGGCGGGCATGGCTCTCGGAATTCAGAAACGGTCAGAGTCTGCACTCACTCTTCATCGTCTCTGTATTCACTCTCTATTGCAGGGTTCATCGAGTCTTTTCGCCTGGGTGATTAACTGAACAATTAGTGCTACCGATAGGCCAGGCTGTCTTCACACCTGATTCCCTGGTGAAGGGAAGGGTCCCGTTCAGCCCTGACAACCTATCAAAATATGAATTTAAACAGTAACGGCAGCGCGTCGAACATCCTGTTGCAAACCGTGAGCGCACTGACTGACGTAGTACAGCTTGCTCCCATGGCATCTGAAGGCGTTCTCCAGGCTTTAAAGCAGAGGCCTACGTCATTATTGATTCAGGTTACACCCCGATACACCCACCAAACGGGAGCAAGCATATCTCAAAGCATCTTCCAAAATGTTGCACACCGCTGGGAGGGAACGTCTTTCAACACGGAAAATGTTGCAAAACGTTTCTCAATAGAACGTGCCCCACGTCTCCACACTCCGCACTGTGATTTGATGATGTAATGATTGAATCATCCACTCCAGAATTGTGCAGCTTGATTCTTAGAGCAGTCATTCTGTTTTTCTGAAGGGCCATGTTTTGCTCTCTTTCTCGCTGTGGCAGATTTAGCCCAGAAGTGCTGGGCTTGTGTGCCAGCACAGCCCTTGTCTGGATGATCATTGAGGTTCTGGCTCTGTTGCTGAGCCTGTACCTCCTCACTGTCCACTCAGACCTCTCAACGTTTGACCTCCTCGCCTACAGCGGATACAAATATGTGGGGTGAGTGTCCAGGAATTTACGCTTGTGTGTGTGTCCCTTGGGTAATTATTCCCATTTCACTCAGTAAGCTGAACACGCCCACTTTCAGAATTACATGGTCCCTGTTGATGCCCCATGTATATGCTTGAAACTGTGAGTAAATTGCTGTCATTTTCCCAGTAAAAGCTGGTTTATACTCTGTCCCTAGACTGAAATCACAGAATGTTCATGAACGTTGTAGCGTGGCTCTATTGACTGCGGTCCCTCTTTGATGTAAAATATATTTAATTTATGAAGTATAAACTGAATGTCACAATGTCACAGCGATGTTGCCCGACGGAGTATAAACCAGCCTTAAAACAGTGATTCTGGAGTTTCCTCTGTGCTTACCCATTATTTGTCTGTGGCAGGATGATCTTCACTGTGCTGTCTGGGCTACTGTTTGGCAGCGATGGGTATTATGTGGCTCTGGCCTGGTCCTCCTGTGCCCTCATGTTCTTCATTGTAAGTAATGGACTGCAAGTTTAAATGTGCCGCTTTTCCTTTTGAGGAATGGCACTAGAGTTCAGTGTGTTGTACAAAAATGCTGGTTTTGATGTTAACCAGATTTTCAGTTTAATTTATATACATACTCATCGAGCTATTTATTAACACCAGCTTGTTAATGCAAATATTTCTAAATGGATAAAACCGTGCAGGTTCAGCTGTTGTTCAGACAAAATGTCAGAATGGGGAAGAAAATGTGATCCAAGTGACTTTGACAGTGGAATGCCAGAGAGGGTGGTTTGAGTATCTCAGAAACGGCTGATCTCCTTTCATTTTCACGCACAACAATCTCTCAGAGTTTTCAGAGAATGGTGTGGAAAACAAAAAACCATCTCAGAATGAGAATCAGTTCTGTGGGCAAAAACGTCACATTAAATGACAGAGGTCAGAGGAGAATAGCTAGACTGGTCGAAGGTGATAGGAAGGTGTCAGTAATGCAAATAACCACGCATTACAACAGTGGTATGCAGGAGACCATCTCTGAACACACAGCATGCCAAATATGCTGTAGCCAAAGTGGATAGGCAGCAGCAGCAGAAGACTAATACGCCAAAAAAAAATATGTCTAATAAATACCTAAAAGTACGCACTGGGTCAATATGAAAATATGTAAACCTTTAAAGTTCTCTCTCTTAACTTCATTACTCCAATCAATCTTTTTTTATGACCTTTAACTGAGTTCTTCTGGCATCTCTCATTCAGGTCCGCTCTCTACGGATGAAGATTCTCTCTTCTCTCTCCACGGACTCCATGGGTCCTGGAGCCAGTGCCAAACCCCGTTTCCGGCTTTATATTACCGTGGCCACTGCTGCCTTCCAGCCAATCATAATCTACTGGCTTACCTCGCACCTGGTCAGGTGACCTGGTCGAGGTCTAGGCCTTGGATTCCTCAAACCCCTTGGCTGGGATTCATCAATGACTTGTCAAAGACTTGTTAATAATTGTGTCTGTTCCATGGCTGATAAAGGGAGCTAGTGAGCTGAGATCTTGGCTTGGACTGACCTACATATGGACTTTGTGACATACACAAGCATTTGCGTTGACAAATTGACCGAACGTAAGGAATCACTGACTTGGGTGTGATGTTTTCTGTACTATGACTCCCCCCGTTTGGAGCTCAAACCACAGAACTGTGTGCAAGCTTGTATAAGTATTGTATTGTGTTCTTTGGCTTTCCACCCACAGATGATGGTGGCATTTATTGAAGTGTCAATACATAATGGAACGAATCAGAATATTTGTTCAAATTATTTTTTTTATTATTCAAGGCAATATCATTGTAGAATTTCTAGATGGCTATGCCTTGCATTTATATTGATTCAAGAGCTTTCTGTGTGTTCCCTTTGATTATGCTATTATTCAAGGCTAACTAGCCCATAGGAAAGTTTTACAGTTTGCAGAAAAACATTACACCCATTTCTAGTCCTAATGAAAAATGGCTAAATGCATGGATGCATGCGTACAGACAGACAGACACACACACAGACACACAGATGGACACACAGCTTTTCAGAGACTTAAGTGAGCTTAAGTGTGCAATACTATGTTTTTGTCATTGTCCATTCCCCCTTTACATATTCCTCTTATTTCTATTTATCTGTGCTAACTTGGACCGCAGTTATATTGTTGGGCTTTTGTTTGTTTTTGAAGTAAAAATAAACAATGTCTTTGAATTTTACCTGAATTTATGGCATCAGCGTTTTTTTTATTTATTCCGAACTGTTTCTATACCATACCATGAGTAAGAGGAAACCCTGGAGTAAGTACTGCTTTTGGCTGTGGTTCACTGAGTTCTGTTTGTTGTTCTGGTTGAGGGTGTGGAACCTTCCTCAATTAAAAAAGGTCAATTTTCAAATGATAAAAATAGAAACATGTCTTACAATGTTGATCATGTTCAAATGGTAATTTTTAGGATAACTATAATGTGATATAATTAGAGGGTACACTGTGTTGTTTACGTAATACAGAAGAGTAACCATACACTGAATGTAGTTGAGGGTATTGACAGTTATGTCATGTAGTATTAGTAGGTTATGGTAGGTGTGGCATATAGGACTGCTCCAGTAATGTTACTGCAAAGGGTCATCTTGGAGCCCACCCAGATAATAGCTGGCATTTAAAATGCATTCTATACAGCTATATTGTGCGGTTTATGATTTGTTTCCCCTGGGAACCATGCTGTTTCAGATGCAGCAACGCAAGCAACTTTTAAGGGTGTGTGCATACCATGCGCATGTGAGTGAATAGCTCTATACAGCAAGAAGGGATTAGTTCAGCAACCTCATCCAGCACTGTGATCGAGACATGCATTGTGGCCACTTAATTGCCAATGCACTGAAGTCTACGGGCATATGTAATGTTAGAATGTGGCATTTGTTATAGTATTGTATGTTTGATTAAGTTGTGGATGAATAATTACACTGTAGGAAACAGTTTGCTACATATATCATGTGTATATGTGTATACACACCCAACATGTTGGCTCTGACCAGATTAATTATATTTCTACTCCAGTAAGCACAGTGCTATTGTTACAGGTCATAGTAGGTTAATGATCTACTATATGTGTGGGGCTGTGACATAAAAGAATATTTGAAGGAATTCAGTCCTGCTTTAAAAACTATATTCCATTTAGCTTCCTCTGAACTCTCCCTTTAATAAAAAATAGTGTTGCGACCATAGACCCCCAAAAAGTAGGCCCTAATTATTTGTTGATTTAGTTAAGCCAATTTTGACTTGCGTCGGCAGCGGTCGAACGTTATTTTAGGTAGGAAACAAATGTCTGTAAAATAAATCTAAACAAGGTTGTTGTCGATGTACCTGTCATCTGGGTTAGCGATGTTCTGTTCCTTTAAGACGGGGCCGCGCGAGAGGCGAGCAGGTTTCAAAGCGTCCTTTTGGTTTCCAAGGAAACGTGGCAAAGGACGGAACGCGGACAGACGAGCATATTCGACTGAAACTGTCCTCTGGCAGAAAGACAAATCCGCCTTATCATACTGTGCAACTTTTGTCTATTTCTATTCCCCTTCTAGCAACTCTTGTTTTCCGTAGTCAAGGTAAGCAATGCATGCCTTTTCATTTTTTTTTATCTCCTCTTTTCCTGCAAAACGAGGGAGAAGAGGTACAGACAAAAGACTGCTTGGCTAATTGTGCAAAGTGTAACTCAATATTCTAGCGCCATTTTCACGAAAATGAGCATGCTGCTTCATTTTAGTTTAGTTTTTGTTACGACAAGTAGAGTAGGTTCTTCACTTATCTCTTTGAAGCTAGCCAGGTAGACTAGGTGTCTGCACCTGTCTGCCCACACGTCTGTTGATCTGTTGATTAAATCATTTACAGATAAATGGTAGAGTGGAAATAAGAGGCAAGGACTTTGACTTATTTGCTTACTTTTGTCTTAATCTTTCACTCATTCTCTCAGGTGGGGGTGAGGGGCTGGACTGGGAACATTTTAACAAATCTTTAAGCAGAATTTATTCAAAATGGAATGTAGCCTATGCTTTGTGTTGTAACATTTAATTAGAACAAATATGTTTAAATTGTGGTTGTCAAAGTGTATTTGTGCCGGCATGTAATTGTGATTGGTGAACAGTGAAGAGTGCACATTTTGCTTTGTTTAATTTCCCCATTGGAATGAACTGATTACTCAATTCCCTAACAGGTGAACACGTGGATGAGAGTACTGAGAGCCTGCAGCCTGGAGAGAGATGGAAACTGACTCACTGCCACTCCTTCCCCCGTCCCTTGATTCTCCCCTCACTCTCTGCCAGGCTGTCTCCTCACTGCCATTCACACACCAGCCATCCCCTCCTCTCGCTACCTCGTTCCCCCTCTCCCCCCTGTCACCATCTCACTCGGTCCCCCCCTCCCCCAGCGCCTTCCCCTTTTCAGCCCCAGATTCTGCCTCTCAGTCAAACCCTCTCTCCCCTCCTCACCCCCCCAGGTCACCTGCCCCCCTCTCTCAGGTGTACGACTCTCACTGCCTCAGCCTTATTGCCCCCTCAGACCAAGATGACCTGACCTGCCTCAGCTGGTTACACCAAAGGGGCGACTTGCTCCCACTGCAGCCTCTGCCCAAAACGGCACCGTTGCCCCAGCTCATGCAGCAGGAGTCCTTGCCTGCCCAGCATCTTCCTCCCTCTCCCTCCAAGCCCCCCTACTCCTTCAGCAGCCTAATCTTCATGGCCATCGAGGATTCCATGGACAAGAGGCTGCCCGTGAAGGGAATCTACGAGTGGATAGTCAAGAGCTTCCCCTACTACAGAGCGGCCCCTGGTGGCTGGAGGAACTCGGTGCGACACAACCTGTCCCTGAATAAGAGCTTCCGCCGAATACACAGGGAAAAGGGTCAGGTGAGAACAGTGCGTACACACAAACACACACTATAGTGAATATTACTGTGTTTAACATGCACAGGACAGGAACAATATCAGGACAGCACATGAAGTTTATATTTTTTCACATGTCACATTATGTTACATTATGTTACATTCATTAAGCAGACACTTTTGTGTGTCGCTCTGGATCTAGAACGTATTATTAATTAGATGTTTTAGACAATTTACTGAACAAACATTTCCACTGCTACGCATCTTAACATTTAGCATAAGTTCTGATTTTGGTTAAATTATATTGATAGTGTGACGCCACCTTTCATAGCCTACCTCACATTGATTTGTTTTGCAATACAGGCAACACATAGGTGTTATATTCATATTGTAGTATATTGTTGTTGTATGAAATTTGCTGCTGTATTGTGTGATTGTTTTTCAGTCTGTGGGCAAGGGATCACTGTGGTATGTGTGCCCAGAGTACAGACCTGCTCTTTTGGAGGTGCTGAGAAAAAGCCACTATTGCCACAAGACTAACAACAACTTGTACAACAAACCTTTGTTGTGAGTATGAACACATTTAAAAATATATATAAAAGCAAGCCGTTTCTAATGAACCAACAGACTGCTACAGCAGAGTGTTTTGACTGCCATCTATTGACATGCACTGAAACACTTTTTTGTTAAATACATATTTGTTCCCTCCAAAAAAAAAGAAAATTTGCAGTCAAATGAAATAGATGACCAGCGATAGTTGGTGAGCTGAACATGGATGGGTCGGAAAACGTTTCTTAAATTGGTCTCGACCTGCTTTCATACATTTTTGTTGATTAACAAACATGTTAATAATTGGAATAATTACTTGACAAGTAACACACAGTTTTGTCACATTGTCTGGGAGATTAAATGATAAATTGCATTTGGAAAGATCTGTTTTAATCACCAAGTATACGTTTAATCACAAAGCGATACACCACCCTATTAACTGCAAAGTTAGCTTTCAGCATAACCAGTACCAAACCTGCCCAGTACCAAAGATTGTTTAACATCCGCACATTGTAGATCTCTCCCATGAATATTCTACAAGTCTAGATAAAGTGACGTGTATGCACAAATAATGTTAATAATTATTTTGCAGTCCAAATAAAAAGAATGACTTGCTAAATGGCCTAATTTAAATATTCGCGAAATTGCCTAATTGAAATTAGGTGCAGCTATCGGATGGTATTGAGTATTTTGTGAATTAGTCGCTGTATTGATATTTATGGAAGACAACACCAAGGGAGACCAATAATCAGTTTAATGGGAAGTTTTCTTGTCCAACATCCCTGTAGATGATTGCAGTGCAAAAGGGATTCATGCCTTTCCGAGGACAGAAAAAGAATGCTACAATGTTTTTGACCATTCAAAGAATTTTGCCATGTAGCGGAACTAATTGTGATTTTTGTAGTTTTGACAAATAATGTATTTATTTTACATGAACTATATAGTCCAGCATTGTTACATTAGACAGAAAACCATTTAAACTGTACAAAAAAATAGGCCGGTTATTATATGTACTACTTAATTGTTTGGATGTAATCTTTCAGTTACAGATGTTCCTTTCCTGTGAATATTTGTGATGAGATGGTGTTCTTGTAGTTTGAGGAACGCAATCCAGAACTACATTTCCCATCACCATCAAGCTGATCAGGGCATGCACTCCCTCTTTTGATTGTTTGTATTTATGTTGGGCATGTCTGTTGAACAGGCTGGAGGGAGGAGATCTGGGAGCAGCCATGGCGTGTGATACTATGGAAATCTCAGGTCAGTTGATTTCACCCACAGTGGAGATGAACATATTGGTATGAGCTATGTCTGTTCATGTGGTCAGTTTTAATTGCACAAAAACCTATTACTGAGCTAGCTGACCCTATTCTATTTTTCTCTTGATTCACTTTAAAGTCAGAGACTTTGTTTCCTGATTCCAGTACATCTACTCGTTTCCTTTCCCACTTTCCCCTTCTCCCTCTCCCCCAGCTGCCAAAGCACTCTTTCTGTTGCATGTCTTGTGTGTTTGTGTGGCGTTGCCTTGGCAACAACCAGCTGTTACCCTGGTAACTTAGCGCCACAGCAACAAGATGGCAGACTTCTGTGCCTCTCACTCTTCTAGTGCAGTTCTAATATGCAGTGGTTCCGTTCGTGCCAGTGAGTGTATACATTCTACATTAACCCCTTTCTATAACGTCGTGTTTCAGTGTCACTGCTCTGTCTAGTTCAGTCAGTGGGTTTATGGTGTACACTGCAATATGTTCATTATCAGTGTTAATTTTCTATATGCAGTGCTTTGTGTAAGTATTCGGACAATGACAGCACATTGGCTTTGAACTAAAACAATGAATGTGAGGTAACGTTGCATCTACACTACCATTCAAAAGTTTGGAATCACTGAGAAAGGAAAGAAAAACATTTTTTTTTCAATTACAATCATATTATATAGATCAGAAATACAGTCTAAACATTGTTAATGTTGTAAATGACAATTATAGCTGGAAAAGGCTATCTACATAGGCGTACAAAGGCCCATTCTCGTTAACAGTCGCTCCTGTGTTCCAATGGCACATTGCCTTAGCTAATCCAAAGTTACCATGTTAAAAGGCTTATTCATCATGAGAAAACCCTTGTGCAATTATGTTAACACGGCTGAAAGCTATTGTGCTGTTTTATGAAGCAATAAAACTACTACTGGAGTATCTGCAGCATCAGCATTTGTGATTATGGTCACTCTATAGTTTTGAGAAATGAAAGCTATCCCATGCGAGAAATTACCAAGAAACTGAAGATATTTTTGGCGTGAACTACTCCCCTCACAGAACAGTGTAAACTGGTTCTAACCAGGATGGAAAGAGAAGTGTGAGGCTGAGAGAACTGTGCAGGAGGTCCACAGGTCCTCAGCAGGCAGCTTTATTGGACAGTATCTGCACAACACCAGTCTCATCTTCAGCAGTGAAGAGGGGACTCTGGGATGCTGGCCTTCAAGGGCAGAGTTTTGAAGAAGAAGAAGAAGCCATATCTGAGAGTGGCCAATACAAGGAAAAGTTTAAAATGGGCTAAAGAACACAGACATTGGACAGAGGATGATTTGGAAAATTTTTTATGGACAGACAAATCTAAGTTTGAGGTGTCTGGACCACAGACAAGCACAAAAGAGAAGATGCTGGAGGAGTGCTTGGCGTATCTGTCAGGTGTGGTGGCGGAGGTGTGATGGTCTGGGGGTGCTTTAGAGCTGGTAAAGTGGGACATTTGTACAGGGTACAGGGAATCTTACACAAGGAAGATTCACTCCATTTTGCAACTCCATGCCATACCCTGTGGACAGCGCTTGATTGGAGCTAATTTCATCCTACAACAGGACGATGACCCAAAGCACTGCTCCAAATTATGCAAGACCTATTTAGGGAAGAATCAGTCAGCTGGTATTCTGTAGTCTGTAATCGACTGGCTAGCGCAGTCACCGGATGTCAACCCTGACATGCCTGCAGATGCCTACCTCAACAAATCAACAGCTAGAATGCCCTAAGGTCTGCAGGGCTGTAATTGCTGCAAATAGAGGATTCCTTGATGAGAGTTTGAAGCACACAATTGAGGAAATCATTATTTCTTTTCTTTTTTTTTAAGCCTTTTTCAGCTTTATTGGACAGTATATAGAGACAGGAAGAATGGGGGCGAGAGAGGGAAAGACATGCGACAAATTGTCAGACGGTCGGATTCGAACCGTTGACATCGCGGCTCACAATGAGCATGCGGTCAGTGCTCTGCAGGCTGCGCCACCGAGACACCCAGGAAATCATTATTTCTAACCTTGTCAATGTCTTGACTATAATTTCTATTCATTTTGCAACTTATTTGAAGGCTAAAAGTAGGAGTTTTCACGTGAGTTTTCTGAGTGATTCCAAACTTTTGAATGGGAATCGGAATGGTTTGAATACATTGGGAGAGGCATTTAGTGATTGCCGTTCCTACACCACCGAATATGGATGTAAATACCCTGAAACGGTCTGAACTTCAACCTCATATTCGTTGTTTTATTTCAAATTAAATGTGCAGGAGTACATAGCCAAAACAACAAAATTTGTGTCACTATCCAAATACTTACTCAAAGCACTGTATATTCTAATACCCCCTCTTCCCTATCACTGTCCATGTGCTGATGTATCAACTGTTTGTCAATGTATCCTGTTTGTAATTTTGTATATGCACTGTGATAACCAACCTCTCTCTCACACAGACTCCCTTTCCCAAACCCTCCTCCTCTCCTCACCCTCCCCCCCAATCCCAACCTTGGCTTGCGAGCACCCCAACCTGTCTTCTGACCCCCCGTGCCCCCTGACCCCTGACCACGAGGAGCTGGTTGCCATGGAGGCGGTAGAGCTCCAGGAAGAGATAGCCGAGGAGGTGGAGAAGGACCCGTTAGCCGACAGCGGCTACATCGAGTTCCACTGCTACCAGTACCACCAGTACCAGTACCTGGTTCTGCCGGGCGAGACGGAGCTGGACCTGGAGACTGTGGAGATCCTTCAGCTGGATGCGGAGGCTCAGGAAGCAGCCGGGTCTCTGTTGGACCTGGCAGGGGGTGGGCATTAACCTCCCCGGCAGGGACTGTGAGAGTTACAGCAGACTGACATACGCGAAGAAAGACTGACAACATGTCACCAGACTGATACCAAAACTGCCTGAAACAGTCAGATTTCACATGCTGACAGAGTGATATAGTGAAAGTACTTAACACCACACAGCCAGACGCACTTTTTAAACATGAGACCACACAAGCACTGACAAATCATGCGCGCCGAACAGCTGTTTTTGAGAAATCACATTTTTCTAGTGCAAATATGAGAAACGCAAATATGAAACAGAAAACTGACTTTGCAAAGTAATGAGACTTATGCGCAAGTGAACATTGTTTCATGTGACAGTGACTGTATTAAGTAAATGATTGAGAAATCAACTGCCAGTAAAATCTACACTGTGATTCAGGGGACAGAAACTTTTAAAGTTTAATGTTCAAATCCTTAGTGTGTGATTAACATAAATGTGAAATATTTTAATTTTGTAGTAGTTCATTCTTTCAAAATAAGTAAGTTGATTTTTTTCTTTTTTTCTAGATTTCTGTTATTGCTCACAATATATCTGCCAGAAATGATTTTGTATGTTGGCTATCTTGATGGAAAAAGAAAAGTTTTAATCTTTTTTTCTGCTTTCTTTCCCCGTAGACAATAAAGAGTCCTTGTTATTCTTGCAATATTGGGTAAAATAAGTTTTTGTGTGTGTGTGTGTGTGTGTGTGTGTGTGTGTGTATTTGAAACTGTTTCAGAGGGATCACTATTGAGTGATGAAGCGTTGAGTACCCTGCTGTCCGAAACACTCCTTCCCTGAACATAGCCATGACCAATTATGTGTTGCCCTGTAGTTCTACCCACCACAGGTAACAGCCCTGGCATTGTTTGAGAAATTAAATATCTGCCTGTCCAGACTTTGATGTTTCATAGAGAATGGAATGAAGGTTGGAGAGCCTTGTCAATTTTATAAAATTTAGAGGCACTTTTGTAACCCATGTACAATTATGATGATCAATAATAATAATAATGTATTATTTAGCTGACGCTTTTATCCAATGCAATTTAAAGTTGATTAAGCAGGCAATAACCCCCCCTGAAACAATGCAGGGCTAAGGGCCTTGCTCAAGGGCCCAACAGCTGTGCAGATCTTATCGTGCCTATACTGGGGCTACATGTATGTTTGTCTCATTCTATTTCATTGTAAAATGTTTTTTGTTTTTTTTGGATAATGCATGAGAACGCCATACAGTACATTGGTTCATTTGGACCAGCACCGTGACGGCCCTGCCCTCTAGTGGCAAAACGTGGTTACTACGGGACGCCTAATTACAGCTAGAGTATTACATTTCTTTGCCACAGCTTGCTGCTTCCTCCTGGCTCTGCCCAATGTACCGAAGCCACATGTTGTCGATGAAAGCATCGTACACTGGACAAAATCATAATGCCAGTCATTACGTACTGAGAATCGCGATCGAGGGCGGTGTCTGCCTCGCCCCAGAAGTCAGGGCACACCCTAGTAAAAAACAAAAAGCAAAGCTTTTTGCTGTAAATTGTATATCAGAAGAAGAAAAAAACGTAAATATGGCTCTAGATAAATACACGAATGCCTGTTTCCACAGGTAAGATAGCTAGATAGTTTGTGGTTTCAATGATTATTTTAGCAAGCTTTGTAACAAAATCACACATGCAAACATGGCGTCTAAGTCTAAGTCTAAGTCTACCAGTCATAATTTTTCAAATCAAATCAGATCTCTGCTTTCTTTGCCAAAGTGTGTCGTTGAGGCACGGAAAGAATGACGAACTCGGTCCCACCCGTAGAGTTCTGTGGTTCCACCTATGCACAATTTCCGCATTCGCAGCGATTGAAAGGGACTACACCTCCCATAATAAAGTTAGGGGCGCAATCCCTCTGACGCCAAGTGACCTGGGATCTGTAGTTCAACCGATATTATAGAGTTCTGGAATCAACGATGAATTTCAAAATACGAACTACATCCCCTATAGGGCAATTGATGCGGGAAGTGTCAATGGAATCGTAGTAGGTAGCCAAAAGTTTTGGATGGTGGTTTTGTTTTTTTTGCTCAAAGACCAAAAAAAGAAGCTCTCTCTATTGCTTCACTCCATCGGTTGATCAAGGTATGCACAACTTAAATCGCACCTTTCCTCATAATATTGTGCTGTATCGTAAATGCATGAATAGCGAACCATACAAATCCTACCGTGGTGTTAGTAATTCTGTGTGTTTTAACGAAGGGCTGACTGCGTGCTTGTGAAGAGCAGTAGCTAGCTAGCTTGTTCGCCTGCTTCACTCAATAACTAATGTGGTGATTGGTTGGTTATTGATGATGAATTCAGTTGATATTCCTATTTTGTCCGTATTCCAATTCTTTTTAGAAGGACGGTCTAAAACAAGCAAGTTGAAGCCCAGTTGCTTAAACCAACTACTTGTTGAAACTTGAAGTTTTCAAATGCATAGTTGTAATTTATTTTACCATCAATCATTTTTATAATTACAGTAACTTCCTAGGTTTTCTTCCTAGGTACTGTTTTTAGCAGGAACGTATCTGTAATGGACGAAACTGACTTCCAAATGTAGCTGTGCTCAATGTATTAGATATAATGTTGCGAAACGGACTGTTTCAGGATATGATTTATTTCAGTAACCACTGTTATGTTTGTCGATATTTTGCTTAAGCAGATATCGATGAAACGCCAGAATATGTCTTGTCAACTAATTATAAAGACATTATTAGGATTATCATTACAATCCCTCAATGTCACTTGACATTCTTCAAGTTCAAGAGTTTTGTTCCTAGTTGAAACGGCAATGGTTTGAGAGAACATGGATTCTCTTGAGGTTTTGGGTGGAACTGAATATTTCAAATTCTATTCCTCACGCTGAGGTGGTGTCCCACGTGGTGGTACATTCTCTTCCCTTTTATCGGCCATATATTTCAAGTCAGTCAGTGTTACTCGCACACCGCCTTGCCGGCTGTCAGACTCTTTTGTTCTTTGCCCAACTCTGGCATGTCACTTCTTGGGAGCACATGTGCCACGCCTCACAAATTAATTCCTGTCACACCTACTACCTTTGTCTTGTACTGGGGAAAGTTAAAGAACAAAATCTAGTTTAATTGCTTGTTTAACTCATCCTCGTAAATTCAGTCGAGGATCGTTCTCATGTTACACAAGGCCCTAGTGTTGCCATTTCAGGCTGCTAAGGGGACTGCCCCACCTTACATACAATCCCTGATCACTCCCTACTCCCCAGCTAGACCACTCCGGTCTGCCAGCTCTGGTCGCCTTATGGTTCCCTCTCTACGTGCACCTGGCGGTCGAGCTGCACGTTCACGCCTGTTTTCCGTTCTGGTTCCTCAGTGGTGGAATGACTTGCCTACCGCTGTCAGGACAGCAGAATCCCTCCCCCTATTTCGATGCAGACTCAAAACACACCTTTTCAAACTCTACCTTAGTCCTCCCTCCTGATTTCCCCCGCCCGCCCTTTCTGATACCCCTATCCTTGTCTAACCCCCCCAAAAAAATGCACTTATGATGATGACTATATGTTTAGAACAGCATTCCATGTGTATTTTCCTAGTTCTGGATGTGATGCTTTGACTTGTGGTAGAACCTATGCACTTGTAAGTCGCTTTGGATTAAAAGTGTCTGCCAAATGACTAAAATGTAAATGTAAATGTACACCATGGCGATGGAGATGGCTGCGAAAAGTGTTAACTATTTATCCATTAATAGTGAATATTGTTTTCTGGCTAGCTTTTCATTTGATCGCCTTGTGTTTTTGCCCGTGGGTGAGACTGGCTAGTGCTGCAGCAACAAAGAGCCTCATTCACAAAGCATTTGTGCCAGTGTGTGGTCGAGAAGCATATATGGGCCTCAGCTGGGTCACAGCATCACACATACGCACTTCAGCTGAGAAACGGTGCTGCTGTGAATAACCACCATGATCTGGCAGCTTAAGTGATTAGCTGTGTTTTCTACAGTGTGCTCAGATTAACAGGAAAAAACAGGGCTCTTCAGGCAGCTAAAGTATCTGAATTGTATGTGCATTTATAATGAACTTGTTCCCCATAAAAAATAAACCACATTTTATGTTTGAATGTACAAAATGTATGTGCTATTAAGTTAATAATCAGGTAAGGGGTTAACCTTTTCTCGTGGATGATTGTAATAGGTCATCAGCCCCAGTCAAAGCTTTGTCACTCACAGGCAGTCACAACCAGTGTGTGAATGATGGGTAAGGAGCCTGGTCCAGTCCAGATCGTGACTGTGAGCAAGGATGACCACTCCTACTCGCTTGACGTGGAGGCACTGGAACAGGTCCTGCTCGCTCCGGAGTTGCGGGAAAAGCATGTTGTGGTGCTGTCTGTCGCCGGAGCCTTCCGGAAGGGCAAAAGCTTCATCCTGGACTTCATGATCCGATACATGTATGGAAAGGTCAGTGCTTCACGGATTCTCTGTGCCCACATACTTTTGATTCCGTAGGTCAGAGCTCTCTACCTGTGGTTTTAACAGCATTAAACAGCGGCCTATAGGAAAAGGGGGGGCTTCATGTACCACCTCTTGGAATGGAGCTTTGTTAACCAATTATCCCTCAAAAGAAATGCCTGGTTCTCCACCCCATATTGATTGGTTCAGATCAGTTGAGTGGTGATTGGTGGTGCAAGAAAGGATACTGTGGCCATTGGTCACTGATGATAACAGACCCTGTCTCTTCTATTGGTCTGTCAGTCTAAGGAGGAGTGGCTGGGTGCGGAGGATGAGCCACTGACGGGCTTCTCCTGGAGGGGGGGCTCGGAGCCCGAGACCACGGGCATCCAGCTGTGGAGTGAGGTCTTCCTGGTGGAGAAGAGCGATGGCACTCAGGTACTGAGCCCTGCGCCTCCCCGTCTTTAATGTGTGTGATATTCCAGCTTCTCTCAGTGCGTTTAATGTTGATGGTGAAGGAGGGTGCTTTGACTGGGGTTTGGGCAAGGAAAGGAGTAGAGGCAGTGATCTGCGGGGTGTACATTTCCTGGCTTAATGCACGTTTGTAGGTAACTAGTGAGACGAGATGGGCCAAATGTCCTGTTTCCATCGTTATGTATTCTGATACTGTAATAGCACGGTTTTATTTTTTTATATAACAAGTCATTTTGTAACAAAGGCATTCATAACACTGATATTTAACTTTGTGTTACCTGAATATTACTGCTTTCTGTAAATTAATTTTGTAGTTGAAATAACTAAATGCATGACTTAAATAATTACTGTATGTATCTACAGCAATTACACACGGTATATACTGCAGTGTGCCCAGGACACAGGCCTCTTTGACTTGCCTAACATTAATCATAGGAGCCCTAATTAGATGACATTTTGGCTCTGTAAGGAAAACCTCTGTTTTTCATTCATACAGATGGCACTGATGGGGAAACATAATTATGACACCGGCTCACAGTGACAGTCTGATTGTGATAAGTGGATGACATTATCATTGACAGCATGATGGTGTGCTGTGTGCTGCATTAAGAGGCTCGGTATTGTGCTTTTGCAGGTGGCAGTGTTGCTGATGGACACCCAGGGTGCTTTTGATACGCAGTCCACCGTCAAAGACTGCGCCACTATCTTTGCCCTGAGCACCATGACCAGCTCCATACAGGTACTTTGTGTGGGGCTGTCTTTTGTCTTACCTGCGTCTCTGTGTCTTCTTGAAGTGGTTGCATCTCCCCTTTGCATGGCTGTGCTGTGTTGTGCAAGTCTGTGAATTTGCATTTAGTACAACGCATTGGTTTGTATGTCTTTGGATATGCTTGCCCGGGGATGGAAATAATGGTGTCGCATGAAAGCTCCCAAGTCAAATTGTGATGCAAACCATGCAATTAAACATTTCCCTTGTTGTATGTGCATCATTGTGCTATTCCTGTTTGTTGCAGTTCCACAAGCAAATATATCAGGAAAGCATAATCAAAGTAAATCTGAAGCCATTCTTTCACTCCAACAGCCATGTTCCCTGCACATTACTTGGGGAGTGGTGGCCTCCCAGATTCTTTGTAAAGGGCTGTAATAACAGGTTCAAGCGCATTAAATATGGGCATTGGTTCAGGTGAATTTGATACGAGTCAGACAGGTACAATGATGAACAGCATAGTGCTGTATCAGCCGAGCAAACTGGTGGTTAGCTAGCTGTAGCTGACTATATGTACAGCCACAAGTCATTTTAGCAAGCTAATGCTGTTATTAGGGGTTTACTCTTGTCATGCTCCAACTGTATAATGTTGGGTAAGATAACATGTTCCAGCTGCTCAGTTGCTCTTTAAAACTAAAAAGAGAGATAAATGCACTGTCAGTCTACCTTGAATATGGACTGAATGCTTGAATGATTCCCCAAAAAAATATTGGAATTAATATGAAGCATAAGGAATTGTCAAAAAGTACAGTGCTGTGAAAATGTATTTGCTCCCTTCCTAATTTCCTCTATTATTTTGGATTTTTCACACAGAATGGTTTATATTTTATAAAACATTAAACAGTAATGACTTTTTAATTTATTTAATGAAAAAAGTTATCAAACACCCAAATCAGCCCTGTGAGTACGTAACTGCTTAGCAGCAAGAACTGCAATCAAACACTTCCGATAATTTGATCTTAAACTTTCACATTGCTGTGGAGGTATTTTAGCCCTCTTTTATAAGCAGAACTGCCTGCATTCAGACAAATTAATAGGTTTGATATGCCATGATCAAAGGAAACTTCAGAAGTGTTGAGGAAAGAAGAGTTGAAATATATCTGGCAGGAAAGGGTTACAAAGCCCTTTCTAAGGCTGTGAGAGTCCACTGAACCACAGTGAGAGTCATTATCTCCAAATGGAGAACAATTGGAACAGTGGCGAATATTCCCAGGAGGGGCTAGCCTGCCAAGTCACCCAATCCCTCCAAAGGCACAGTGACAACTAATCCAGGAGGTCCAAAAGAACAGCCAAAGACCTGCAGGCCTCTCTAGCCTCAGCTATATCAGTGATCATGACTCTACAATAAGGAGGAGACTGGGCAAAGAAGGGATTCATAAGAGTAGCAAGGTGGAAACCACTGCTAACCATGATAAATATTAATCCTTATCTCACAATTGCAAAAAAGCAAGTGAATGATCCCCAAACCTTTCGGGATAATGTTCTATGGTCATATGAGTCAAAAGTGGAACCTTTTTATGTCTGGTGTAAAGCAAATACAGCATTTCACAGTAAGAACATCATACCAATAGTCAGACATGGTGATGTTAGTGTGATGGTGTCTGGATGTTTTGCTCAGGATCTGGAACCATGAATTCTGCTCTGTGCCAGAACATTCTTCAGGAGAATGTCCATGAGCTGAAGCTGAAGCATAATTGGGTTATGTTACAAGGCAATAATCCAATACACACACCGCTACCAAGTCCACATCTAATTGACTGAAAATAATCAAAACTATTGTTTTGGAGTGGTTTCGTCCAAGTCCTGACTTGACTTGAATAGAGAGGCTGTGACAGAACCTGAAAAGAGTTGTTAATGCTCAAAACCTACCAGTTTGTCTGTATTAAAGCAGAAGAGTGGGTTAAAATTCCTCCACAGCGATGTGAAAGATATCAAATTAACGGAAGTGTTTGCTTATTAACAGAATTATTGCTGCTAAAGATGGTGAAACCAGTTATTCAATTTGAGGGGGCAATTACTTTTTGAAACAATGAAACAATTTTTAAAAAATGTGTTTAGTATTTACTCAGGTTCCCTTTGTATACATAACATCTTGTTTAAAGATCTGAAACCATTCAGTGTGAAAAATATGCAATAATGGAGGAAATCAGGAAGGGACAAATACTTTTTCAGAGCACTGTAAATATGACAAATATGCATCATATCTGTATAAAAAATCTGATCTGTTATGAAGATACATTGTAAATAACTAACTTAAAAATATTAACTGTCTATTACATTTTTAAATTGGAAATTGATTTTACACTTCTGATGGAAACCATACATGCAGTACTTGGAAATATGTTTTCACAAAATAACAAATGGAAGGAGATAACAATTAAGTGTGATTTCAGGTCATTATCCTGCCTTATATAACACGATAATGTTGATCATTTTTATGATGTGTTGCATAAGGAAAAAAAGTGTTTATGGCTAATCTATTTTACTCTGCGCTGGAATGGAATGTGAGTGTTTAATGATGTTGATTTGTGTTGATTGTTTTCATTTGATGATGGCTGTTGTTTATTGTGATTTGCATCCATGCAGATCTATAACCTGTCTCAGAACATCCAAGAGGACGACCTGCAGCAGCTCCAGGTTAGTCTTCTGCCAGTCATGTCCTCTGCCCTTCCCCCTCTAACACATTACCGTATAGCCAAGGCAAACTTTATATATAGCACATTTTATGCACAGGCAACCCGATGTGCTTCACAGAATGATAAAAATACAGGAAAAAAAAAACAAATACACCACTATACCCACTAATTGCGCACTCCACAATACACTCACTGTTCCCTGTCTCACTATGTAGTGCAGCTGCACTGCTCCTGCCAAAATACTCTCCTGCCTACTCCCTCAGCTATAAACACACTCACTGCATATGGCACTGCACCTACCATTTATAGTGCCCCTTCTCATAGGTATACTGTGCCCACCCATCACTCCTCCGCAGCCTCACACCGATATAGACACTCATACACCTGCCAATCACACTGCAAACGAGTGCAACCAATCGTGGTAACCGTTCCGCTGCCTGTCTTCTTCAGCTGTTCACAGAGTATGGGCGACTCGCAATGGACGAGATCTTCCTGAAGCCCTTTCAGGTGGGAACCCGCATACCCGCATCAGCCTCTTCTAACTCTCACTGTGGTTGCTTTTTATGCCATCTGAAGCAATGCGAGGGCCACCCCAGGTTATTTTATAATATTTTATATGTACGTTTCCTGGAATTAACTATATTATTTGAAGATGGACTCCTGATGCACACTCCTATGTTAGCCTCTGCAAATGGGCACATCATTGTATCATCTCTCTCTCATATTACTCAGAATGCAGATTCGGTTCCATTGTGTCTTATCTACATTAATAGATTCCTCTATTAAAGAGCCAGCCAGGGCTTGGCACACATAAATATGCCTGGCAAGGCACAAAAAGTGCCTGCTTGGGTGTGCCAAGAATTCATAACATGGTCATAAAGGGCTGTTTATTTGGTGTGCACTAGATGGAGTAACACTTGTTTCCCTATGATTAATTTAAATTAGTGACCATCTCTAAAAACATTGTGTGTGTGTGTGTGTGTGTGTGTGTGTGTGTGTGTGTGTGTGTCGTACAAAAGCCACACTAGAGAGCATCTTAGGATATTACTGCATATTAGTAGTCTTCAGAAGTTGTGTTCTCCCTCTCTATACAGATTATACAGATTGCTATTAATCTAAAATGGCATTTGTTGTTTGTGGTCAGTAGGGTCATTGTTCTATTTCACTCATGTGTTCTTCAGATTTTAAAAGAATGAATTCTCTCTTTCTCCCCGTCTCTCCCTCAGTCACTGATGTTCCTCATTAGAGATTGGAGCTTTCCCTATGAGTATGGTTACGGGTTCAAAGGCGGCAGTGAATTCCTAGACAAACGCTTGCAGGTAATTACTGTGTCATGCCTTGTGCGATAGTGGTGAAATTCCATAAAATGACATTGTCAAGATGCAAATCATATCTCGCCCAGGGAACTGGTTATATTCTATGCTGTATATTTAATTAGCTTGTTTCTAAACAAAAAAAATCTAGTTTATTGCTCCTCATTTCAGTTTAGTTGTCATTCAGGAGTCGTAATACTACATAAGTGATGTGTACTGCGTATCAAAAAGAAATTATGTTTTAGAATTCATGTTTTTAGAGATTTACAGATTCATACATTCAATGTTTTCATTTATATTTATTGATAATTTATAACAGGCTGCAGTATGGTTAAGTTTGAGTTGAAAACCACTGAACATCACAGCCTTATGAGAGTGGTGTCTAGGACCAGCTGATCAAATAATTTATTCTGTTGAATCTGAAGCTTTGGGAAAAACACTGAAATTAATGGATATTTCCTAGTCATGAAGGGAACGGCCTTGTAACCTTAGGATGCTGGAGGCTTCTATAGACTAGGTAGTTGCTATTTGAAGTCAGTGGTTTATAACCTGCCAGGATCTTGCAGCCAAACAATCTGTCAAAGGGAGGCCAGTCAATAACAGACCGTGCGTAACCGCAATGGAACCAATCCCTTTTTAGTGATTCATGGTTCCGGTTGCTTGTCGCTCTGTCAAACTTTGATCATACAGTAGCATCACAGACTTGTTTGGCAGTGTGGAAGGGTGCTGTTCAACGGTTCTGTGATGTGCAGGTCAAGGAGGCTCAACATGAAGAGCTACAGACTGTGCGGGAGCACATCGATTCCTGCTTCAACTCCATTACCTGTTTCCTGCTGCCACACCCAGGGCTAAAGGTCGCCACCAGCCCAGCCTTCAACGGCCAGCTCAAGGGTATGGCCTGCTCTGTCCACCTGTGGTTGTGGCTCTGTCCTCCTGTGACTGTGGCTCTGTCCACCTGTGACTGTGGCCCTGTTGTTGGTTTTTTTTGTGCAGAAATGTTTGTGTGTCATGTATACTGTATGTATGCTGATTTTATTGGCCTGTTGTGTTTGTTTTTTGTTTTTTTGTGCCTGAATAATTCAAGATTTTGAAGTCTCTCAGAAAGGCTACTGCTGCAAATGTTTTTTGGTGTGTGATTGATCTGATTGGATTATTGACTAGCTGAATTATTGATTGACGGATCTGTTCCCTGATTGATGAATTTCTCCCTGCCTGCCAGATGTGGCTCAAGAGTTCAAGGACCAGCTCCGCGAGCTGATTCCCAATCTCCTAGACCCCGACAACATGGCAGAGAAGGAGATCAACGGCAACAAGGTCACCTGCCGCGGCCTGGTGGAGTATTTCAAGGTGAAGCTGCTCTGTCTGTCCCCTCCCTGCTCATCCTCCTGTCTCTCTCAGTACCCCTGTTTCTGTTTCTCTGTACCCCTGTTTCTGTCTCTCTGTGTGCCCCTGTTTCTGCCTCTCTCTGTACCCTGGTTTCTGCCTCTCTGTTCCCCTGTTTCTGTCTCTTTTTACCCCTGTTTCTGCCCCTCTGTTCCCCTGTTTCTGTCTCTCTGTTCCCCTGTTTCTGTCTCTCTCTACCCCCATTTCTACCTCTCTACTCTTTTCTGAGTTTGCCTGCATGTCTCTCTTTCTCTCTCTGTAACCCTGTTTCTGTGTCTCTATCTGGCCCGCTGGTTCTATGCCTCCAGTAGAGGACACTATAGTTGAGCTGCATTCCACCCATGCAGGCTTCAGTTTCCCAGCGAAGCCACTCCCATTTATCTGTACATCAGTGTTTGAAGTTTCTCTTCTTCTCTTCTTAGATTAGGGTATCTACCAAACAAAGATGCACAGTGAGGTCAGACATCAGGAGGGTTTTTTTCCCCTAATGCACCGATGGTTCTGCCCCTTGACATTTTGAAGGCCCGGCCCTTTTATATATTAATTTACGAAAAGAGCAGACACACATATTTGCTCATTGTTCTTACACATATAAAACAAATGTAGCCACATATTGAATTATCTGCTCAATGTTCCAAGCCTGCCATTTTATAATCCCACTTACTAGCCCTCACTGGTAGCAGTCCTCTTCAGACCTACAGTATTGTGCAGAAGTCTTAGGCACCCTAGACTTTATTTTATATATATATATATATATATATATATATTATGCTTATTTATTTGTGTGTGTTCGTATAAAAGAACACATTTGAGATTTCCAAATATTCATTTTCCAAAAGATTTCATTTTACAGAGACATTTTTGGATTTAATTTAAAAAGTAACATATTACTGAAAGCAATTGACTACTATTTAAATAAAAACTTGATCAAGGCTGTCTGACGTCAGAAGCAAGGAGCCAACCAAAGTCTGCAAAAGAACTGTGGCAAGTTCTCCTACATGCTTGGAATAATTTCCCTGCTGATTGTCTTATAGAACTGCAGGACAGTTTTTAACTATTCTGCCAAATTACTAAAATGTAATGTAAAATGTACAGTACGTTTATTGAAGATCTTTCATTGAATTATTTTTGAAAGAATCTTATCTGTACTGAATGTTATACAGGTGCCTGAGACTTTTGCACAGTACTGTATTTAGCAGGGAGGTGAGGGAATGATAGTGAGGTGTTCTGCAGTACTCATACTCCAGCACCTTTGGTTTCTGTTCTCGTAGTTATATCTTTGTGTTCATCGTTGTTGTTTCAGGCTTACATCAAGATCTACCAGGGAGAGGACCTACCCCATCCCAAGTCAATGCTACAGGTGCCTTCCCTTCAACAGCCTACGCAACACAATCAAGCTTTAGCGATGTCACACAAACCATTTTCACCGCTTCTACCATATCTCTGCCCAACCCTTTCATGCTCGTAGAACGCAAGATTCTAGACGTTAAATGCATGCTGTTTGGTCCTGACTCCAATTTCTCCAATGTGTAAAATTCGCTAGCTGTGATTGGTTCTGTATAAACGTTTGAATGTCCAGCGGCCATGTTTCATGTGTCCTTATGCTGCGCTCCATTCAAAGTGGGAGGTTGGAATTTCCCAGTTAAAATTTCCAACTTCGGACCGCCAAGCGTTCCAGGTGCACGATGCCAAATGTAAACAAACTACACACCGGTTTTTCCACAGTCATCCATGTTTTTCATGTGGCAAGTGTAAAAGCACTTGAATTGTCAGCATCCTTCACTAACCCAAGGACAGAAATATACCAGTAACTTTGTTTGTGAACTGTGCTCCCCCCTGCTACATTGTTAGCTAATTGGAAAAAGTCAAATTAGTAAATGTGCTATATTTCACAATGAGAAAAAAAAAAAAAAGGGAAATGTCTCATAACTACAGATAAGTTCACTTTCAGAGATTGTTTACCCATACCAGCTAACTATTAAGATTGGTGACATAATTGACACATAGTATGTTTTGTTTTAATGTCACGCAGGAAATAATACTTTACGTTGCCTTTTAGTTTATGGTTTGCCATTCACAATGTGTGCCTCCATGGTTACTGCCATTGTTGTGTGAGGCAACTGCTTCTCTGTGAAATTTAGGTAGATGGGTTTGCCCCGAGTTTACAAGTAGGAACTCTGACTGAGTTCCATTGTACTTTTGAATGCAGCATAAGTCTCAAAGCTGCATGCTGGGTAGGGTAGTTTCATGCACATCTAGCATCGTTTCCAACCAATCATTGACATGAAAATTGTCTGTCTCTTTCTCAGGCCACAGCAGAGGCCAACAACCTGGCAGCAGTGGCTGCAGCCAAAGACCAGTACTACAAGAATATGGAGAAGGTACGTACGCTGTTCTGGGATCAGTGAGTGAGCATCCACAGATCAAAGAAGGATAATTGAAATATGACTATGGTATACCTTCGGCTTAAACTACACATCAAAACTGAAGGGATGCCATAGTTTGCCTAGGAAATCAAATAAATATAACTTGTATTTTTCAGCATCTAAATATATGACTACAAAATATCCCTGGAATGTTATATGTTATTATGATATGTCACTTTCTTGCAGGTTTGTGGAGGAGACTTGCCTTATGTTGCCCCAGATTCCCTTGAAGAAAAACAGAACTTCATCCGTAGCGAGTCCCTTCGTCTCTTCGACTCCACCAAAAAAATGGGGGGACAGGAGTTCTGCGACCGCTACCACGCGGAGCTGGAAGAAGAGCTGAATGTAATGTGGCAGTCTTTCAGCAAGCACAACGAGGTGAGAAACGGACGCAGTGTCACTTCCTTTCTGCTGAAAGCGTTCGGCTGTGCGATAATCTCAGCTTCTCAAGAACAATGTGAGTGGAGGCACTGTGTGTGAAAATAAATTATTTCATATTCTTAACACTTCTTAAATGTTTTTCCACCACTTTTAAGTGCACCTTTTCAATGGCTTTGAATTGTAGTCAGTATAGTAAACAGCCTATGGGTGAGGATACAGGTAAGAAATATGCGTTGCCCATCTCTATGTAAAAGTGAGTTTTTCAAATCTATGTGTATGTTTTTTTTTTCTTTCTATTAAACCATCCTTATTCATTCATCCTTTGTAGAAATCACATTTTAACTGTCACCATTTCGATTGCTCCCTTTATCACATTCCCAGTCCAAGAACATCTTCAGTGCATTCCGGACGCCCGCAGTGCTTTTTGTCCTTGTCTGCTTCCTGTACGTGCTGTCGGGGGTGCTGCTCTTCATCGGCCTCGTCACGGTTTCCACGGCGTGCGACATCGTGCTGCTCCTGGCCATGATCGCCATGCTCACCTGGGCCTTCATCCGCTACTCGGGCAAATACCGGGGGGTGGGCACTGCAATAGACCAGGCAGCCGGCGTGGTTCTGGAGCAGGTAAAGAGAAGGGGGTGTGATAGTGAATGCATCCGTACCGCTGTGACCGTTTTTCTGTGTTTATAATAGATTCCAGTAATTTTTCTAAAGCCATATTGTATAACGGTGTGTGTTGAACATTTCAGGCCAAACCCAGTTCCTCCTTTTGACATTTCATCTCCAGAAACTGATCCCTTTTCATATGGTTTTGCTATTTTTGCGATATTTATTTTGTGTCATTCCCATTTATCAAACAACAGAATTGTATTTATTTAATTTAATTGCAAATTTTAGTCTGATCGTTCAGAATTCTAAAAGTTTCAGTATGGAGACCTATTAATGGTGACTGTTTTCTTTGGCTGTTATGAATGGCTGGAGTTATTTAAATCATCTCCATGGAAACCTGTCTTAGATCAGGGTGTAGTTGGTACTGCTTGGTTTGTGCCTTTCTGCGTTTCTTTCTTCTTCCTTCATTGGAAGATGATTATGGTTTGATGGTTATCTTTCAGGCCACAGTGGTGCTAAACAAGTCAAGAGGAACAGCAGTTGTCCCAAACAAGAAGTTCAGCTAGCTTCTCAACCTCCGGGAACGCAAGATGAGAAATCCTACAATGCAAAGTAGAGATGCAGTGCGACACTGGTCCAACATTCCAGCGTAACCATTCTCACAAGAAAACCCAATGCAACTTCAAGAAATTCACCAGCACACCACTTTCAAAAACACAAGCACTATATTACACAATGTTGCAGTGACACAGCATTATCGAGAAGAGCTCAACTGCATGGCACCATGGAGTGCAAACCAGCTTTAATCTTCAAGGTTGGGTGTGGCCTCTATCCCCCCCCAACCCCCCATCCCTCACCCCCTTACTTGCTTGTGCTTGTTCTACTGCCCCTCGTTCACATTGTGTCTCTAGATCTCCCACCCATGTAATGAGTTAAATTTAAAGCTTTGATCAACTGACCAAGCAAGGTCCCTCTACCGAGTCTGTCCTACATAACCAAACACGTCCCCTGGATTTTTATTTATATATATATATTTGTTTTTGAGGTTTTTTCCCCCCAAAGAACTGAGAAGTCAAGCTCATATTTGAAAACAGTGATCATTTTTTTCTCATATCACAGGGCAACCCTAATAATTGGCATAGTTTAGGTCCTCTGTATATGTCAACACCCTTTATTCTCTGCTGTGCCTTATATTAATCTACATGACGTGGTTATCATAAATGCCCCCAGGGGTGCTCTAGGGTGCAGTGGGCTTTTGCTATGTATCGCCATACCATTTAACAATGGCATATTATAATGTATCATTTCTTGAGCTCTGACATTCCTCCCCTCTATGTCCTATCCCCCTCATCTTCCTGTCTTGTGTGAACAATGTAGTTTATTATTATTAATTTGCTGAACACTTCTGCCAAGCATTAAACACCCTCGACTCATTGACTTGTCTCAATTAGTTGAAATCCATCCCATCCTGGTAAGTATTTTCATAACTGCTTCCTGATTGATGCTTGCTCCCATCTGACTATTTTCCCAAAGGAATATCCTGTATTGTGTTTAGAGATTTCCATCTATCCAATAATATTCCATGTCCTGTAAAACTAATTCCAGTTTCAGTTCTGCGTGGAGTGTCCTGAAACGACTTATTCAGGCAAATGTATTGTTTGGTCTGTGAAATATCTTCATTGTAAAAACTACTCCATTCTATTTTCAGTCACAGACAGATGACGGTTCAAAGATCATTTTCACCTGTCCTGTGATGTCTAAAATGAGTATATTGGTTATAATGTTTTTCTGGATGTTCTTTAATGGTGGCAAGTCCAGTTCTTCTCTTTGCCATACTGCCTCACATTCCATGTTCAATTGTATGCCATTGTATTGTGTGTAGAAGTGCCTGCTTAAATCATAATGTGTAAGACATAGATGTGGAATTTAGGTTCTGTGCATTTATTGCGCTCATTTCTCCCTACTGTTGCACTGCAAGCACACACTTCATTCCAGCAATAAAATATATATTGTATGCTTTAATTGTATGTCCTCATTGTTTACTTTTATTATTCTGTTGTATGCCTTTGTGTACTGGACATATATTACTGAAACAAGTAAAAAGCTTTTAAACCAAATAAAATTTAAATGTTTGAAATAAACAGTACTTTACCGTGGTTGGACTCTCTGTAAACTCCCTTTTGTTATCTGTTCTGTTGTTATGTGTATCTTGCCTAATACAGCTGAGTAGCATTTATTTTGGACTCCTAAGTTGCTTGTGTTGTCGTTTCCAATGTCGGATGTTTGGTGCAGTGTCTCCATCCGCCCACTGGATGACAGCACTCACCCATAAATACGGTCCTTCAAATGTATCAGTTTTATACCTTTTTTGTTGCTATGCCAAATATATTGCACGTTAGTAGCCAGTGATTTCTGTTTACCTCCGTTTCCTTGAAGATTATTCTAGTTTATTAATCCATGTTTGTATAAAATTGTAATTTCCAAGCCTATATTTTACAGATATCTTGATTGCGCATACAAATGATCTGAGCTAAAAAGTGTATACACAAGCAGCGCAATATAACGTGTTTAAAAATCCCCCAGCCTGAAATAAAGATTATTTGTCCACTCATTTTCTACAGCAACAGACTGTCCATGCTCCTCCCTCTTTATACTTTGTCTGCCTCTTTCACTGTTCCTCCTCCCCTTTCTCCTCTGTCTGAATTCTGTCTCGTTTCTCTTTTTTTCCGCTGTTCAATGCACCCTCTCGCGTTGAATGAATTTCGCTGTAGAAATGAAATACCCTTATTGCCTTATATGGCGATCGGCGCCGCCGAGCCTCCTGGTGTGCGCGGGGTTGTGTGAGGCGCGCGCATCGCCACCACCATTCGCTTCCTTATTTGGAAGTGAGTTCAGCTAACCTTAGAGAGGCAGCGAGAGAGAGATAGCCTACGATGACACAGTACAATGACGAACAGACGCCCAATCTGTGGCAACGTGTTGCCGTCTTTCTGAATAGAACATATTGTAGCAACACGAGGGAACGCTGCACCACCGCCGACACTGCGCAGAGGTGTGCAGTGCAAGACCCACAGAGGGTGATGATGCATCAGGACTTGCACAGTGCGTCCATTATTGATGCTCGTCTATTTGTGTCAGTTATTTCATGATAAAATATCGGAAATGTAGCTGTCCTTAGTTCTTGCATCACAAATACAATCAATGGCCAATGTCTGTATTTGTGGCAGCTCATACATTTATCAATAACAAGCTAATTAAGAATTGGCGCAACATCAGTGGCTGACAAGATGTTAAACCTTAAAGCAAAGTAAACCTAATTGTCTTGTTTTTTTGTAATCAGACTGTGATTTTAATTTTGCTACAAAGATCACAAATTCATATTAAACTAATTAACATATAATAAGGCTCAGCTCACTTTGACCAGCTAGTGCAAAGTCAGGAAACAAATAATGAACAGAAAAATTGGTTCAAGTCTACTCAGTTTCCTGGCAAATACATTTTCTCTCAGCCTTTCTTAGTAGCTGTCACATTTCCTAACATTTCCTTCCCCCTGCCTCTGCCATGGACACATTTCCTGAAACTTAAATTGTCTCAGTTGCTGTCTTCTGCAATATTTTAACGTGGTTAGGGCTTGCCATAATTGTATAGAATCTGTAGACTTTTGGTTTTTGTAGTCTTATGGTTCCTTAGAGCTGTGATCAGTACACTTAAAATGACTAAATCTTAGTGTCTGAGGTAAGTTTTTCCCAAAACTGATAAGTTGTTAGACAAATGAATGAGGAAACATAAAATCACTTTTCTTTCTTGAACAATATAATTGTTCTGTAGATCAATCTAAATATTAGGGCATAAAATTAAAAATGAATATACTCTTGTGTATGCCTAGTGCCCCAATTCAGACAGGTTTTAAAATTCCTAAAATTGCATTTGCACGGAATTTCAATATGTGTTGTAGAGCCCCAAATGTTGTCCTGTATGGACTACATAGTCTCAACAACCTCAGTTCCCGTTATCCCCTTGGTTAAGCGCGTGATCCTGTTCCCCGGATGCCCGCTCCACCCCATTATAATCGCGCGCAATGGGGCGCGTTCGTGTAGTGTATCTTGTGTGTGCACGAGGAAGACCTCATCACTGCTCATTCAATTCCGATCCAGACGCACGAACCCCACAGAGATACGACCATGGTATGTCTACTTACATTTTAGCCAATATTTGGTTCCAGTTTGGCTGCTAACAATATCACTGTATAAGGAATGAGTTGGGATAGAAGGAGGTATGTTTTATGTGCAGTCATTGATTAGTAGTTTACTTCGTGAAATGCAAAACGCTAGCTAGGATTCACAATAGCTGTTCAACTGACGTTAGATGCTTGGTGCGCTGCTTAGCAAGCAACTATCGAAAGGAAATCGGCACCATCGTGTCATTTAATTTGGGTCCTTGTCCAACGTTTAATTTGTCACTGTTTTCAGATGTCGTTGTGCTCGGTCGCTTGTACCTATCAAACATTGCATTTTAGGTGCATCATTAACGTCCCCGTTAGTTTTTAGATATGATTTCAATGATGTAAATTCGGATGAGGAATCGACAAAACGACCCAAAAAACAACTGGCGCCATTTCCTCCTTTGCCCATAATTTGTGAACTTCGGCCTAATGTCAGTAACTCAGTACTTTGCCATTTAGCTTGCCAGGTGATTATGCTAACTAATTGGCTAATCGTGCAAAGTTATCGTGGCCAATATCTCGTCTTTCCGCGGCGGTTCATTGTTTCTGGTAAGTTAGTTTGCTGCGTGTTTTGCACGTAAGACTGAGCACAGTTGTTAACTTGCATCCAAATTCCCCTTTACCCTTTAAACTTATTTTTCTTCCGTATGTGACCCCTGGACCCTTTGTCTTCAGTTAACATTGCTAGCAAGCTGGTTTGCCAATCATGGATGGGTGGCATTGGCGATTGATTTTGTGTGATTGATACCTCGATTGTTAGCAGCTAACTAGCTAACATTCGCTTGGCATTGCAACTGCCGCATGTAGCTACATCGCTAACTATAGTTGGCTACCTAACATGCCATTTGGGATCGATTAATCAAACGTGGATACATTTTCTTTCGTTGTATCAGTGGATGTTACAGTAGCTTCTTAATTCTAAATTTTCGCAGACATTTTAACATGGTACTGTTACTATAAGTTACACTGCATTCTTGCCCCACCCTAGTTTTTTGGTTTAAGATTTCAGATATTCTTAATGCGTGTATCTTTGACTATATTTGACTCATTCCGCATGTTGCACCGGATAACATTTGGTAAATGTTACAAGCTGACTAACGTTATCCAAATACCGTTAGCTCGGAAGAATTTCGGGACCGCCTAAGGGTGGCTTGCCTGTGGACTGCTTGCCGACGTTCCTTCCTGGTTCTAGTACGCAGCAACACTCAATCCGAACCAATGGCGCGTAGTTATTGCGGTACACTAGCCAACTACCACACATCGTAAATATCAATTGAACGTTGAATTGTGGCGATTTATCTATAATATGTTGGGTATTTCTGTTTAGTTTGATGTAATGTAGTTCTGCGCCGGAACCTTATCCTGTACAGGCCTTTTTGCATTCGAACGCAGTTACATTTGCCTTCGCCTGTGCGGCGCAGACATTTTAGATAAATGTATTAAATAAATGACGGCCAAGATCGTTTGATTTGGACACATTTAGTCATTTTAATGGCTGAAAATGCTGCGTTTTGCGTAGTGAAAATGGGAAGGTTGGTGCGAGGCCATGTTCCATTCCTTTACCCCTCCCTCTTCCTTTGTCTGAAGAAGTAACGTTATTGTATATAAAAAAAAAACCACTTCTTCTTTTGTATAACTAGTTGTGGGCTGTTTATCTCGAAAAATAGGTGAGAAACCTTGCAGTTTATTAAAATTATTAACTCCGAATTCATCACGTGGTTTATGTTCCGGCCTATTTGCCCATCTAACGTTAGACATGTGTTTCAGTGTCTAAAACTAGAAACAGTTGCCGGTTCCGGTGTGGGTTTTGAGTAACGTTGGACTCGGATTTTCCACCCATTCGCAGCTGTTTTCTGCGATGTGCTGTGCGTTCGAGTTTAGATTGAGGGTCTAATTTACATAATTGTATTAAGAATAAAATAGAATGGTGCTTTTCATCCAGTTCTCCATTGTTTCCAGAATTGCATAAATGTGATTAGCTAGTCATCTAAAACCATTCATTTGAATCCTCATTTCAAATAAATTCGTTTGGCCATGTTGGTCTTGTGCGCTAACTGACATTAAGAGGAAGTGAAACAGAGGGTGAATGAAGCGAACATTGTGGCCTTTCATTTTGTTTCGTTTTTTACTGAAATTGTATTTATATGGTCGACCCACGATTTCCGTAGTTCTCTAGTACATTTCTGCCCTGCGTGATTTTTGTATTTATGGATTAGGATTTGACGAACCTTAAAACGTTGGGCTTCTGTTCTGCTGCAATGAGCCATCTATAGGCTAGTGATATTGACGGCATTTGCTAAAACAGAAGTGTACAAATGAGCATTTACCACTCGAGAATGTTGCTATAATAAGTTGGTCAAACTTCTCTATTAGTCGTTGTCTGTCGCATTTACATTTTACCGTGTACATTTTTATAGACCGAATGTCGACGTTAGACTAGTTCTCCGTATCCGTGTTCTGGTGGTCTCCCCCTGGTCATTGATCTTGATTTTGAGGCATTAGCCTCTTGGTAGGAATTATACTATTCCTTGGCAAGCATTTGGTACTGTAGTATTTGAAAGGAATGGAGTTGAAACGAGATTTTTAGAGCCGGTATCATCAAACCGCCTGCTGTGGCACAACCCAGCAACTGAAACGTGTTAAGCTAATTCTGTCCCTGTGTGGGTTTTTGTACTTATGTAATGGGGTAAATTAAGGGTAGGCTTTTTTTTCTTTTTCTTTTTTCTTTTTTCTTTTTTCTCTTAGTGCGCAAGGAATTTCTCACCTCCTTCCTCATTGTGACGGTATACCTGTATGTGAATTAGACTATGCTGTTCTGTGAACCTTGACTTCTGGAGGCATTCCATGGCATTTTATGACAGGAAGAAAGAGTTGTCTGTTCCTGAAAGAAGAAAGGTCTTTCACATGGAGACCAGCTAGGGTGTAACGTTAACTGGCTCACAGGCAAGTCCTGATACCGGCTTCCTGATTTGGGTCTTTACTCATTGTGAAACTCGATGGCGTTAAACTCAGTTTTGACCTTTTTGATGCATGTACATTTTTATAGAATATAGAGTCGGTTGTGGCTTCATTAAGACTCTTAAGGCTCCTTCGCTGACTGATTCCGTTGCTAATGCTTCGGCAATCAGTTGCGGCAAAGGCAGCTTTTCTAAAAACGGAAGGAAAGAAACCCTGCCCTTGCACATTTTGGCTACTTTGGGGGGGCTCGCATGGCTGGTCATGCAGATCTTGTCTTGACGTAATGTGTCACTTGCCACTACCAGGCAGTAATGATTGTGTTAAGGGTGTCCATTACGCAAGGCAAATCACACCCAGGATAAATGGGCACATGCCCTTCGAGTGCATTCCTTCATAGTGTTGATCAATTGGTTTCCTTTCCTTTTTGCCCCATTTTAAGGGATATCAATGTGTATAATAAACATTTGTTAATTTTCACTTAACAATTAAGACCAAAGAAGCCGAGTGGGTGTTAACATCTGGCGTACACATTTGTCAAATGAGCATCTCATGCCGACAGGTTGCAGACAGACTAAACGCACAGCCAAAAATGGGATTACCCACACCACCCCAACCTCCCAACCCATCCCGCGCTTATCTCCTGTTACGTAGCTGCGCTAATGAAAATCAGAAGATGTCTGTTTACTGGGTGAATACAAGTCAGTAATGTTGCTCTCCCCCCACCCCCCCCCCCCCTTCCTCTCTCTCACAGGAGTGTCATTGTCTCAGCAGCGTTTATATGCCTGAGCAGTTCAGTCATCAGTGTGCTAGTCCTCTGCTCCTCTCAGCAGCTCGTTTTGTTGGTGTTCGAATCTTCGTTCTGCTGTATTTGTTTCAAAATGGCTTCCTCTTAAGCCGTTGCTGCTCAGAGACGTTCGCTCGGTACACTTCCACGTGTTAGTCAAACTGGCCGGTCTGGCACCTGTGTTCAGTGTTTCCATGGGGAAGGCATTTGGCGGCTGTGCCGTTGGCCTTCACGCGGTGAGGCGTGGTCACACTTACTGCCGCAACGCTGCCCTTCCTCTTCCTTTCCGGTAGCCCTATTTCCGCGTACGCGAGCGCTATCAGCGTGTTCTTGGCTCTATCTTGCGTTGACACGGCCTCTTTGTGGCGGTTGGTGGAACCACTCAGTGCAGTGCCTCACTGCCCGTCAGTGCCCTGAATTCACTGCGTTTCTCTGGTTTCTGCAGCGGAGGGCACACTCTAACGCTGGTCCAGAAGGCTGAGTTCGGTGGATTTACTTTAGCATGTTGCTGCTGGATGACAAAATGCTGAATGCTGATCAGATTGATGTTTTCTTCAGAGGGCCTTTGACTCCAGGCTGTCTGCTGTCAGCACCATTACAGAATAATGCAGGGTGATTTGCTTCTATTCAGCTTTGTGGTAACGATTGAGACGTCAGCTCTTCTGACCGGTGGACTCCAGTTGTGCAGTGCAGCTTATTTTTCCGCTTGCTGTCTGCAGCTCATCCAGCGTGTAGCTGAGACTCCTGCCCGTATTCTGGTCACTCAGCCTTTATCAGGTGTTCCCCAGTGCTGCGTTCCTGTTCCAGTAACTCTTCCTGGCTCCCCTAGCAATTAGGTTTAATATTGTATATGAATGTTTTGTTTAATTTGAGAATTTATTTATTTTTAATGTTTTATTATTTTTTTATTTTTTTATTTTTTTATTTTTATTTTTTATTTTTTATTTTTATGTATTTAACAACTGCAGGGTTTAACTGCAGTTTGATTGTTCCTGGTGTTGGCTGCTTAGTCACTGCTGTGCATTTTGTGGCACGTCTAACGTTGGGTTCGACCCTCCTCACGCCCTTTTCTCTCCGCAGGCATCTGGAGTTACAGTGACGGAGGAGGTGTTGACCGTCTTCAACGACATGAAGGTGCGCAAGGCGCAGGCCAACGAGGACGAGAAGAAGAAGAGGAAGAAGGGGGTCCTCTTCTGCCTCAGCCCCGACATGAAGCACATCGTTCTGGAGGAGGGTCGTGAGATCCTGGTGGGAGATGTGGGCAACACCATTGTTGACCCCTTACAGCACTTCGTCAAGATGCTGCCGCCTGACGACTGCCGCTACGGTCTGTACGACGCCTCATACGAGACCAAGGAGAGCAAGAAGGAGGACCTGATCTTCATTCTCTGGTAGGTGGACAGCTGTCAACAGAATAAGGGAGAAGCACCCCTTTCGTTTGACGCTCTAGATATCAGCTATTTGCCGGGCCAGGTGGTTACTTTGCACCCGCTCCTGTAGTGTCAGTGTACAGTTGCTCTCCACATTTGCTCATGTTCGTTTATTGCGACAGTTGCAACAGTTGGCATCTAACCCAATAGGACATTTTGCAATACTAGTCTGCAATACTAGTCTGCAATACTAGTCTGCAATACTAGTCTGCAATAGTCGAATAACGTGTTATCACAAAGGTGCTTATCAATTTGCTAAGTGAATAGGGGCCTTGTTGATCAACTTCTGTGTGCGTTCCCATACAGTAAGTGCAGGTCTCTGCAAAAATGATTACGAGTGTGTAGCTGGGATTTCGGGCACGATGTCTCCTGCCAAAGCAGGGTTTCACCTCAACCCCACAAAGGGAATTCTGCTAGTACACTGATTGGGAAATGTTGTATTTGATGCAGCATGTTGGCGGTGGTGTGTAAAATGCAAGCGCGCTAGAAGCGGGGATAAATTGCAAGAAGGTAGCTCGATGTGACCACTCGTTTTTCCCCAGACAAGGTAGCACGTTGGTGCAGTATATTACTCTTGATTAAAATTGTACTAGTGGTTTTACCCTGCAGACACAAACGTTTTTGCTCGGTTGTAAATTAACAATAAACGATAAGTAAATGGTTTGTTAAATGTACAGCATGTTTGTGGTCACAGGGCACCTGAAAACGCCTCCCTGAAGAGCAAGATGATCTATGCCAGCTCCAAGGATGCGATCAAGAAGAAATTCACAGGTTAGTTGTGATTTAAGGAATAGGACAAAGTGAAAACATGGCAGGTGAAAGTTTTATAAAGGTAATGTCATTATACTATGTTATGTCATTATACTTATGTGTATAAGTTTGGAAGTTAGAAGAGGGTGACTGCAGAAATTACGAATCTGTGCTTTGCCGGTCCCTTGCAACATTGGCCCTGGCTCTGACTTTTATGAGAAATTAATGTTTGGGTTATGGTTTGTGGTCTGTTGGATCTACTACCATTCTCTTGCATGATATTGAGCCATTTTTGTCTGAATTTAAGGCATCAAGCACGAGTGGCAAGTGAACGGTCTGGAAGACTTACTGGACCGACGTACCCTTGCAGATAAACTCGGCTCATCAGTCATCGCTATCGAAGGATGCCCTCTATAAATCTAGCACCAGCTTCAACTCTTGCCAGCCAGTAAACGCATTTCTGTGAGGTTTGGCTGTTCATTCCAATATGGCTTGGGTGGGGTTGTGGGAAGGGGGGGGGTGGTGTATGTCAGTCTGATTGCAGGCCATCATTCCACTTCTGACAATGAAGAACAAAACAAGTGAAATTGTCGAAGATAAAATTTAATGAAGGATGATAATGCATATGATGAATGAAGTTTGAAGGCAGGTTTTTGTTCTTTCTGTGTTCCACTTGAGTGGTGCTGTGAAGGAGGGGATGGTGCAGGGTGCATTGGGCATGTAAACCGTTAATTCAAACTTGAATGTTGCATAATACTGTTAAACATAATTATACAATATTTTTTGCCAAACTTAGTTCTATATTATCATTTATGTGTAGCGGAGGCCATCTGTGACGACACTTAAAAGATTTCTGACTGACAATGCATCAGATCTCTTCCTGGATCACTTTTTCATTGCATTCTTTTGACCTTTCTCCCCGACATTGAAATTCCAAAACCTTTTATGATTCCAGTTTTATTACTTTTTTTGTTTTTGCATTTTGACTGAACCAAACTGTTAGTGTGAAGAACAAACGCATTCCTTTTAGGACTACAAGAGTCGGTTAAAATGAAGTGACTGAATTGATTGCAGATTGAAGGAAGGCGGGAGGGTTGCAGAGGGTGGGCGACGTTGTGGAACAGCCTGTGTACAGTGAAGGAGTGCTGGATGGAGGGTGGATGTTTTGTATCGTATCCTTATCTCAAAAAAAAAAAAAAAAAATTAAAATAAAAAAAAGCACTTAACTACTGTCTCCGATTGTCTTCATTTTACCCATAGGTGAAGTCCTTGCATCATAAAATCAACCAAATCCTTGCATTTCAGTTCAATATCCAACATGCAAGTTTATCAGCTGTTTATTCTGGAAAGGTTGTGTGAACCTGGGATGTTAACTAGACTAATGTATATTCACTCCTACTTGAGCGCAGTAATATCTTTAGGGCACACTTAGTCTGCGATTGTAGCTGGTGCTTCTAAAATGTCTATCGGGTGAAGTCATCCCTCCTCCAACAAGAATCAAATCCGTTTGGCAATTTTAGCGACTCCATTTTGACATCAGCAATGCACAGTGGAATAGCTGGTGATGCAAGCCGAGCCCTCAACGGTTCAGTGGGTGAGCAGGCAAAGTGACTGGACGTACATGGCGGGGTGATCAGATTGAAGTTCCAATTGTCCCCCATTTCATATTTTCCTGTGCCCACAAGCAACCGATTTGTGGAAGGTAAGCATGATGCCGGGTGATCTTGTTGGTGGGTGTGTGGCTTTAACCCCGGATCCTGACGCCGATTGGCCCTTATGCGACCCTGATCCTTAAGATTCAGGATCACACGATACTTGGGAACCGTTGGCTAGTGTTATGCTGCAGTAATTATATATTCGCATGGGTCTCCTGAAACGGACATGAGGACATTACATCGGAATGGCCCTGTGTCAGAATGGGTAACTCCTAGCATCCAAGGGTACTACAGTGAGATGACTGGACATTGGGCTAGCAGCATCCAAACCTACACATACGTGCTTTAAGGCATACTGCTATATGGATCGCGGGACCACCGCTATAGTCGAATACATTGGTTAGACTTTCAATGCTAGCATTGGTGGCTAACCGTAATGTGAAGTGAAATGATTCAATTTCTACTTGGGATGTAATTTTCCAAACCATTTCTTTGGAATGACCCAAATCAGTAGAGGTAGCGTTGACAGGAATTGAGTTTTTGTCAAACATATAGCGTTAAAAACATTTCAACATTACCTTCATTCAGTCAAATGAAAAGGGGATTACAGCACCAGAGCGCGTCAACACCGAATAACGAAGCTTTCCTGTTATGGTTATTTTTAATTTTTCAGAGCCTTTGTTTATTTGTTTGAGCAGGTAAAAGATTTGACGGTACTTAAGTGCCATTTTGGTACACCAAGGTTATTATTGGAGACCTGCCATCTTATCACCATTCTCTTAAGTGATGTGGAAAATCAATATCTTTGCTCAACCTTATCTTTTCTTGGGCTAAGGCCTGTATCTGAAGACTTCTGTTTAACCACCTTTCAAACTACAAGATTAGCTGGTACGGAATGTTAACCGTTGAGATGCTTGCCAGAGAAATTGCTATATTCCTGAAAATTGCACTTGTTCCTTAATTGAAATAACTGCATGAGGTGCCATGCATGATTTCTTTTTTCACATGTGTAATTATGTGTTATGCACTTGAGCTTTTGATTTCTGCATGTGTGGGTGGGGTGTTGGGGTTGTGTAAATTTGTGAAAGGTTTCTTGGTTTCCTCTTCCAGTCTCATCTGAAAGAGGAAACTTGGGAGTGTGAGAGAAGTGATCATTGGGGCGCAGACTACAGCATGGTATGCTGCCCTTTTGGTGTGTTTGATGAACATTGCTTTTTGGGGGAGGTTTTGACTGTGACGTTTTTCCCCTTTGAGTGAAGAGCCATTTCTTGTGCTGTGACATCCATTACATTACATTCCAAGGCATTTAGCAGACGCTCTTACGTGACGCACAATGAAGTGCTGATCAAACACAGGAACAAGTGTGAAAAGGACCCGAGAGGACAGTATGGTTCCGAGTCCTAGCATGACCACGGATACAATCGGAACCCTTGAAGAATACATCAACTTACAAACTAGCATACCATGGTTGGCAGCTAGAATACCTCAAGTACAACAATACAACAGCTAATACACGCAGCACAATCACAAATAATTTCAGCTAAGACCTTCAGTTGTTTGTCAGAGGGAGTGCTCAAAGCACGGAGAGCTGTTGTTCTTCTGGTTTTGTGTCCCACTCACTTTTCGTCCATATATTTCTGAGTAATGACACTGTCCTGCCACTTAAACACATAGCAGCAACTAGAAGAGTCTCATGAAAAATGGGGCCCTGTTTCACAAAGCAGGATTACTGAGTTAGCTGCACTGAGTAAAACCTGGAAACCTCCCAAATCTGGAACATGGATTTAATTAAATAATAAAGCTGTTGCAGGTGTTATTCAGTGCATTTATCCAGCTAACTCAGTAATCCTGCTCTGTGAAATACCCCCCAGGTAATTTACATAATATTCAGCACATGAAAAGGGGTCACCAGTAAATACTGACACAAAAGTAAATGATCAGTCCGTTCACTTTAAGCCTATTCAACATAATACAATCTGAATAAAAACATTGAATGATACTGGGGAGAATGATATATGATATTTCACCTTGGGCAGTGTTCTAAAATAAGTGTATCGGATGAAAAATATTATAAGACGTGTCCTTGGAAAGTCAGGGAAAAACCTTCCCACGTCTGTCATATGCACAGTCCAGCTTTCTTTAACTCGTCAGCTTGGTATAAATCAGGCCTAGCACTATCAATTTTTTTTTTTCATAGATCTTGCGAACATTGCTCAGCACTAAGCCTGCTACCAAAATAGTAGAAGACTAGAAAAGAAGAAACTCACAAGAAAAGGAAGTAACTCATGACCCAGACCCAGTAATGAAGTGGGAAAGACCCATGAAACAAACACTACCCCCAAGGCACAGCACTGCAACCAACGAATAATGAAGAAGTTCAAAGTCCAGAAACATGACTGCTGATTGCTACACTAACACTACCCTTATACTAACATTTGATTAAATTCCATTCTCACAATTAGAAGGAGACCCCCAGCCCAGCAGTCAGACGTCCACAGGCAGGGTCTCCAGGGCTCGTAATGCTGGTGCAGGTTTATGAATAAGGGATTGTGAGCCTGTTACTGGGCTGGAGTTTGATGTCCTTCCTTCTTCAGTTTGGGTTCCTGGCCCCATTCCCACTACACTGGTTTTTAAAGTATTATCTCAACATAGTTTTAATAGCTTTCAAATTTACCTTCTGTTACTGATGTACAATTAACAGCTGAAACTGTTATTGTTTAAATGCCATTCATGAGTAAGCTTACGTGTAAAGAAACAGGCAAATGGGCAGAGATATGCATAGGACAAGCCATCTTAGTAGCCTGCCTGGAGTGTGTAAAATGGCAACAAGTGAAAGCAGTTAGCTAGCATGATCATATCAAACTATGTTTGTTTTCAAATACTGACTGCATGCTATTGGGTAAGAGTTACAGGCATTGCACACTTCTGTTAATCTATAACAGAGCTGCCCAACCCTTTTCCTGTAGATATACCGTGTTCCTTGAGCTGCTAATTTGTACTGCCAAATTAGGTATGCCAAATTACAGTTGAAATGAAAACGTATAGGAGAGTAGATCTCCTGGAACACGGTTGGGCAGCCCTGATTTGCAAAACTAGGGATATTTAATTTAGGGCTGTAATGTCTACCAAATCAGACTGGTTTCTCTTAAGTCGACAAAATGACAATCAATTCTATTAATTTTGCAGCTAATAGTACATTCATTCACCAACTCTGAAATATTAAGTCTTTTCAAGTGTGCTTGCAATTGTATTTAGTGATTTATCTCTCTTTATCAATGTAAAAATGTGCAAACCCACTGACCTGCATTCACTTCCATCAGCGGATGATGATCTGTGCTTAATTCCTACACACTATGGCAGACTTGCCAAGACTTATTTTCAATTGAACAGAGAAATTATAATACTGTGGACATTATGGGCAATAACAGGCTCAGTAATCTTTTAAGAGGTCACCAGTGGTTGGCTTTGTAAGCCAGCTAAATCTTTAGCAATTCTTAAATAATGACATTTACTATGCTCCTTGATGTGACTTTTATCAACTTGGCCATATTTGGTTTGCCACATTGGACAATGCTATCAGAGTCTGATCAATTCAGATGCCACTGATTTACACAAGTGATTACAAAGTTATAGAGTGATGGTATCATGAAATGATGTTGATGTCAAAATGTTCACAATATAATGACATTGCACAATGTCACTACAGAATCTCTGAAGAAAATGATAATGAAGAAAATTATATAGAGCACAAGAGTAATATAAACAATCCAAAGTGCACCAGGATTTCAAGATGGAGGCGATGCAAAATACAGGATATTATGCCTAAAACTACGCAGGAGTTTAAGTGCATTATCAGTATTTTGCTGACACCTAGTGGACCACAATTAAAGTGCATAAATTTACCTAAAGTACCAGATATAGTCAGTGAGAAAAGTATTAGGTAGACCTGTACACCAGCTTGTTAGTGCAAATATTTAATCAGCTAATCATGTGGCAGCAACTAAATGCATGAAAGCATGCAGACATGGTCATGATGTAATCTAAGTGACTTTGACCGTGGAATGATTGTTGGTGCCAGACAGGGTGGTTTGCGTATCTCAGAAATTGCTAATCTCTTGTGATTTTCACACACAGCAGTCTCTAGAGTTTGCAGAGAATGGGGCTAAAAGCAAAAAAAACATCCAGTAAGCAGCAGTTGTGCGGCCTTGTTATTGAGAAAGATTGGAGGAGAAGGGCCAGACTGGTCAAAACTGACAGGAAGGTGACAGTAATGCAAATAACTACACATAATAATTACACATTACAACAGTGGTATGCAGAGGAGCATCTCCAAACACACAATGCAAATAAACCTCTTAAGTAGATAGGCTACAGCAGCAGAAGACCTAAAAAATAAGTTTCATAAATACCTAATAAAGTGCTCACTGAGTGTACAGTACTGTAGTATATAGCCACTATCCTAAACTTTGACTCTTTTATTTGACATTATGTTAATTTGTCTCAAACATTTAAATGGGAGACTACATATGAAAAGTGCTGTAATTACTACAAGGTAAATCAAAATAAATATAAAAATACCTTTTAATAAAAGCCCTGAGTCGGCGCTTTGACCACGTGTGAATTGTTTGATTACAAAAAGAGAAAAGAAAAAAAGAAAAGAAAAAAATGCAGAAAAAGGCAATTCCAAACTTTTGAACAGAGGCATATCAATATAAAAGTATAAATAGAATACATAGATTCATATCATTATATTTTAGTTGAACAACAGAATTAATTTTTTCCTTACAGGCCCAGGCTTGGTTATGGTTATATTCTGCCCTCTGTGACTCATTTGCACATACTTTTCACACCAAAGCCATTCTGTTTAATCAATACTGTAAACCTATACAAGAAAAGAGGATTACATGAATTATTATATTTGTTAAATGGTATAGTCTGTGCAAAGACAAGAAGATCACTGTAGATAGCATTGGGTAGAATTCAAGAGAATAAACTGTAACTGAAGCTAGGCACCCATATGTGTTCTCATTGTTAAAAATAACTTAATTCAACACATGTGGATTTAATATCAAGTCTTCAAGAATATGAAGATTTTTAGACATGTACCACCACGGGTGGCCTGTAGCGTAGTGGATAAGGTAAATGACTGGGACACCCAAGGTCGGTGGTTCTAACCCCGGTGTAGCCACAATAAGATCCGCACAGCCATTGGGCCCTTGAGCAATGTCTAATCAACTGTACGTTGCTCTGGATAAGAGCATTTGCCAAATGCCAATAATGTAATGTAATGCACATTTCATGAACGGAACTTTGGTGCCCCTGTGTTTCACTGTGCAATCTGCACACTCAAGTATAGTTCCCTTATTCTAACATTTTACAAAGTAAACAAACCTTGTTGTTGGAATATACAGAATATTTATGTGTTTAATTCCATTTTATTTTATTTGTATAACGCTTTTTACAACACAAATCATCACAAAGCAGCTTTACTAAGAACCCAGGCCTGACACCCCCTCAGAGCAAGCTTAGGGGGAAAGCGGTAAGGACAAATTAATTGACTAAAAGGAAGAAACCTGAAGCAGAACCAGACTCAGAGGTGGAGCCCATCTGCTTCTGGCCGGCACTGGCACTGAGTTTATATTATATTATATAATATATATGTAATATATATTAAATATGTATTATGTAATATATATAAAACTTTTTTTTTTAATTATAAATGAAATCAATAGTTACACAAATACTAATTATGCAGATCACAAATATAGACGATTATCGGGGAAGGACCGGTTCTTGGCAGAAGTGGCAGGTTAGCTGAAGCCAGGGTCTGGTTGTGGTGCTTGACGCTGAGCCCTGTGCAGGGAGAGGAAAGCAGAAACAAAACAATGATTAGTGGATGGTAAAAGTGTTAATGGTGTATAGTGGTTTATTTCTCTGTATACACAAGAAATGGCACAATAAAGGACATTATTTATACAGTGGGGGCAGAATTATTGGCAGTTGGCACCCTTGATGAATATGCAAATATGCAAAATATGGTAAACTAAAAAATAATACTGTAAATTTTGTATTTGTTATTATGTGTAAAGTAGTGTGCTTTATCAATGATTCAATAGAATCAACCAAAGTCTGGTTTGGGGAACTCAATTATTGGCACCCCTGGTTAAATACTTTGGGCAAGCACCCCCGGCAAAGATGACAGCCATTTATATTTTCCTATCATTGGTGAGAACGTTAGAAGAACATTGACCATTTTTTGACCATTCCTCCATGCAGAACTTTTCAGAATTATTGATGTCATTGGGGTTTGTGCTTCCAGTCATATCGCAAACAGTTCTACACACTATGGATAGTAGTACACACTTAGTCCTACTTTATGTGAGCGCGCTGAGTATGGAATATAGGGAGTCCATTGTAGATTATATATTCCATAGGAACATACTCCTGAAATGACCAGAATATTATTTATTTTTCTCCGTATATAGCCTGTAACTCCTATAAAAATATTTTTTCTTGTTACTTCTCCTTACTGAACTGAGTTTACTTAATGTTCTCATTGTCTTCTCCTATCATTCTTTGTAAATTAAATAAATCAATCAATTATATGTATAATAACAGAACCCATTGTTAAGGTACCTTTTCACTTATTTATCTCTACCTTTCTATTTTTTATATTTTCTTAACCATGCCTAGTCCTCCCTCCCCCCAGCTCTAAAATCCTAACGGTATTTGTGAAACGGAGATCCTGCCTGCTTCAACACGCCTGGAATAACAGTCAGCCAGCAGGGAACTGGGGCAGGTATGCAGTGCTGTCATACGGCCACTAGATGTCACACCAGTCTCCTGACTGACTCAAGTTTGCTCTCAGTAAAACTTGCCTGCCTTAAACCTCACATTAAAACTACAGGAAGCATAAGCAGACTGTACTTAAATGTCCAAATCCAATATCAAATCTCACCTCCAAGACAAGAAAACATCCCCAATATTGCCCTAGCTAAAAGTTTCACAAAGGCCATTTCTGTGTGTCACATGACCATCAATAAATGAATAAACCACTGCACCCAGACTCTGGATAAAATAAACATCCAATCGATTCAAACAAACAAACAAACAAACAATTAAACAAACAAACAAACAAACAAACAAACAAACTCCAAGGACAGAAGAAAGACAACCAGGGAGCAGAGCCACTGAACAACACCAACAGGGGAATAACTGCACTCGTTCCCTGGGAAGGGGGAAAGCCTCACAAAGGAGAGCGTTAACCAGATATTATCACACTCATATCTGCCCATTGCTTTCATAGTGGAAAACTAACAGGTTTTCCCTCAGGGAGTGGCTCACACTTGTGTCTGTTTATTTAAAAAAAACAATAGTTAAAAATACAGCAGCTAAGTCACTTCCAAACTAAAAACCTCCCTTCACCAAGCATCCATCCATACATGCATCCATCCATCCATACACTACATCTAAATCTTTTATTATAACAATATCTTACTTGGTTCAGATTATAGACTGCTACAAAAATGTTACAAATTTGTAATTTCCAATACATTTATTGATAGTAATGCCATAATTGCTGTAATGCAGTAATTGCACAAACGACGTTTCAGTTGAGCCTGAAGCAGAGTCATTAAGCCTGAAACAAAGAGTAACATATTCCATTACATGGAACTGGTTTCATAGGAGAGCAAAAGTAAAACTGAACTCCATAAAATAGCATAAGTTAAATCTTTGAAACCCTTTGTGTCAGGTGATTATTAATATAACAAGACTAACAGGAATGGGGAACAGCCATGACCATGTGTTCTGCTATTTGCTTAAAGAAGAAAACAAAAGGAGGATACATTGCTCAAATTCCCTCGGATCAGAGAAAGAGAATGGGGCAGAAAAACAACAGTTTTTTTTTTTTAAAGAGAAGACGAGCTAACACCCTTCGATTCAGAATAGAAAAAACTGAAACAGATTCTGTGGAGCCCACTCAAAGTTGGAACTCTTTAGTCTTTGTAAATATTCCACCCAAAGAAAATAATAAAAATGTTGTCATGAGTATCAGAAATTTTGAGTATCAGTAGCTTTAGGAATAAGGCATAAAGTATACTATGTTTTTTTTTTTTTTTTGAATGGTATAATTATAACAAACAAATTATGTTGTCAATGCACAGCAATAGCAATGGCTCTGTTGACGTGCATGGATGGGAGGAATGCATTGTGGTCCATCTTCATAGCAGAGAAACAAAAAAGACACCAGTCAGGTTCATCTCGCATTGCGCCACCCCCTTCAAGTACTCTGTCCTAGTTTATCTTCTTCGCAACATGACTGTCTTTCTGTGCCTGTCTTTTTTCTCCTCAAAGAGCAACCACTGAACCTTCCTTCTTTCTCTAGATCCTGGGTACCTTAGAGGGTCAGATGAGGCAGGCACCAGTAGACATTTTTGATGTGTGTATTGTGATTTTTTTTGATTGTGTGAACAGCTGCAATGTGTTGGCGTGTGTTTGTCAGTCAACATAGGTTTATGGTGTGTATGGGTGTGTCGAGTAAGTGTATAATGTTGCTGAAATATGTTGCTGTTTGCATGACTACAGTATATCAGTATGTGCACCATTTAGTAGGTGGAATATAAATCAGTGATCTGTGCTGACTGTGCATTAGTTTATATATGAGTGAAAGTGTATACCTATTTTCAATAAATTTCTACAAATATACTACATCCATCCATTAACTAACCCACTTATTACCGGTCAGAGTGACGGGAGGACTGGAACCTACCCCAGCATGCACTGGGTGAGAGTCTGGAGAATACCCTGGACAGCTCACCAATCCATCACAGAGCACACAAACCATTCACTCACGTGCTCATACCTATGGGCAATTTAGGCCCTCCAATTAACCTGCATGTTTTTGGACTGTGGGAGGAAACAGGAGTACCTGGAAACTCCACACAGACTCAGGCCAGGATTTGAACCTAGAACTTCTTTCTGGGTTCAAACCTTCTTTTTGCGAGGCAGCACTGTTATCTATTGCACCACTGTGCTACCCCATACAGGTATGCTGTATGCACACTGTCAGACACCATTTTGTTTCACTCCACAGTCCACTGGTCAAGCTGTGCAGTGTTTGTGCCCAGGTCACCTGATAATAATAATAACAATTTGTTATTTAGCTGACGCGTTTATCCAACACAACTTACAATTTATTAGACTAATGATGATGATGAAGTTCTCCATAAGTTGGCAGACAGAATGTTTTTGTAGACTTCTGAATTCATCCTGCTGCTACCATCATGAGTTACATCATCAATAAAGATCAGTGAGCCCACTCCAGAAGCAGCAATGCAAGCCCAAGCCATGAAACTTCCTCCACCGTGCTTCACAGATGAGCTTGTATGTTTTGGATCATGAGCAGATCACTTCTTTCTCCACACTTTGGCCTTTCCATCACTTTGGTAGAGGTTAATCTTGGTCTCATGAGTCCATAAAGCTTTGGTCCAGACCTTTTGTGGCTCATCTCTGTACCCATCCATCCATCCATTATCTTTACCCGCTTATCCTGAACAGGGTCGCAGGGGGGCTGGAGCCTATCCCAGCATACATTGGGCGAAAGGCAGGAATACACCCTGGACAGGTCGCCAGTCCATCGCAGGGCACACACACCATTCACTCACACGCTCATACGCTCATACCTACGGGAAATTTAGACTCTCCAATCAGCCTAACCTGCATGTCTTTGGACTATGGGAGGAAACCGGAGTACCCGGAGGAAACCCACGCAAACACGGGGAGAACATGCAAACTCCGCACAGAGAGGCCCCGGCCGACAGGGATTCAAACCCAGGACCTCCTTGCTGTGAGGTGGCAGTGCTACCCACTGCACCATCCGTGCCGCCTCATCTCTGTACGTCTTTGCAAATTGTAATCTCGCCTTCCAATTCTTACGACTGATGAGTGGTTTGCATCTTGTGGTATAGCCTCTATATTGCTGCTCTCTAAGTCTTCTTCGAATGGTTAATTGAGACACCTTCACCCCTGCCCTGTGAGGATGGTTTGCGATGTCACTGACTGATGTTTTGGGGGTTTTCTTCACAGCTTTCACATTGTTTCTGTCATCAACTGCTGTTGTTTTCCTTGGTCGACCTGTTTGATATCTGTTGCTCAGTACGACAGCGCTTTCTTTCTTTTTCAGGACATTCCAAGTTGTTGTACAAGCCATCCCCAGCACTTGTGCAATGGATTTCCCCTTTTTTCTTGGTTTCAAAATGGCAGGCTTTTCCCTCTGGTTTTCATGTTGGTTTATCTTTTATCGCACAAATGCAGTCTTCACAGGCAAAACCAAAGACCGAGAGTAGACATTCAGAACTATTTATTGCTTAACCAACCAATCTAACAGGGCACATCTCTGCAACAAGAAACACCTGTCATGTTCAAATACTTTTGCTCGCCTAAAAATGTGGTGGTCTGATACAAAAGGTGATGTTCTAAGTTGTTTAAGTTGTTTAACAAATCTAGATAAAAATACCAGGCAAGAAAAGCTGAAATTCGGATCTGTCGTCGCATGTACATCTTTTCACCTCAAACCCAATCGTTTTCAGTGTAAGGCAAAAACAAAGAAATTGATCTTGCTGTTCCAATACTTTTGGAGGGGACTGTACACAGTGTGAACTGAAACAAAACAAACACTAACGTCTCTGGCATTAGATTTAAAACAACTCAGAGCAAAGACTGCGAGAGATAGTGAAGGGAGAAGAGAGAGAGGGGAATATGCTGGCACCAGCCACACGATAAAGAGGAAAGCGAGCACGAAGAGGAAGGGGGATAGTTGTTCTGCTCCAACCGCCCGGACAGCCCGAGCAGCATACCGCTCATTCTACTGTACATAGCAACACACCCACTTTCCTCTCATCTGCTCACCATCCCTCACCCTTCTACAAACCGCCTGTTATACACACTACCTGTGCCTCTAACTCAATAGTCTTCTCATTTTCTGTCACCAACTGTTAACCAAATTACCTTATGCTTTTTTTTTTTATTGCTGTCTTCCTCCCAGTCTCTCTGACACACTATCTCTCTCAGACACACACATACACTCTCTCTCTCTCTTTCACACACACACACACACACACACACACACACGTTCTCTCTCTCTCTCTCTCATACACACACACACACACACACACATGCTCTCTCTCTCCCTCTCCCCATTGAATGTTCTGAACACATATGAGGTAGAGAGAAGCATTTTATATCTAAGATTACTATACTGTTCCGTTTTTCTTTTTTAAACAATGAAATTTCACCTGAAACATGACACATTTCTCAGTCCCCTCCAAAATTTGACAAGGGAAATACAGTCGTAGTATAAAAAAGCAATTATTTGTCATTAATTAAGACAATGTTATATTCCAAGTGGGGACAACTTTCAATCAATCATCCTCTATTAATAAAGCACATTTCATACACCTAGTGCACATAGTGTCACACAAAGTTTTTCACAATAAATAAAAATAACAAAAAACCTAATAATAATACATACATACTTTGACACATTGTGTTTTGTCTTTTGTTAAAGGACATAATTATTTATTATTATTTATGAAGTATTAAAACTGTCAAATTCCTCAACACAAAATCAGAAAATACTTTTCCACCACCAGTGAACCAGTCCTGCAAATGTAATGTGGTTTTGTTCAGCCTATTTCTTGTGAATTTGAAATAAATACATCAACAGCTAGTAAGTGCACTATCCAACATCTCCCATTGTTTTAGCATTATCACCTTTATCTACAGATAAATAACAGTACCCCGAGCAGGAGAATCAAAGCAAACAACCCACACGATCAACTATAAACCAGCCATCTCACCGACTATACACAAATGGGCAAGATCAAAGTTCACTCACTGTCTCCTATAAAAGGCAGATCATTCACACACTTTCATGTAAGCCAAGTTTCCAAATTCAATTCCATCCATCCATTATCTGAACCCGCTTATCCCGATCAGGGTCGCAGGGGGGCTGGAGCCTATCCCAGCATACATTGGGCGAAAGGCAGGAATACACCCTGGACAGGTCGCCAGTCCATCACAGGGCACACGCACCATTCACTCACACACTCATGCCTACGGGCAATTTAGACTCTCCAATCGGCCTAACCTGCATGTCTTTGGACTGTGGGAGGAAACCGGAGTACCCGGAGGAAACCCATGCAGACACGGGGAGAACATGCAAACTCCACACAGAGAGGCCCCGGCCGACGGGGATTCGAACCCAGGAACTCCTTGCTGTGAGGCCACAGTGTCCGATCCCTCCCCTTAGATACCTCTCAGGACCATTGGAAGGTTTTCACACGGTAAGAGTGAGATCCCTGGGAATGTGCATTGGCCTCTCCATAGCATCGCTGGCATCATAGCTATGGTACAATATGTTAGGCTGCTAAATAATCCTGCGATCATACACAAAATGTATACAGTATATCCATCATTAAAATGAGTCACAAATCATGGGCAATATTTAATATAATTTAATTTATATATAATTACAAATTAGACAGAATATAAAATGCTATTATTATTTCATTATGTAATCAAAATAGAAAACAACTCCTACAACATTCCAACACCAAAATATTGATTGTGGATATCTCAGTTCCTGCACACCCATTATCAATGTTTTGTTACTAAGCACCAAAAGACATCTGTACTCATTCTAGATGTGAAGTGGCAGGGGCTGAAACAAGCTTGAAAACCAACCCATTTTCTGAATGAAATCAGCTCTGCAAAAAGGGTAAAGGATAAAATGCCCCCACAGCGTTCTGAAAGACAAATACCTAATTATACAGTAGGAAGTGTTTGGTTGCAATTATTTCTGCTAAAGGTGTGTAAACCAGTTATTACATTTAAAGGGGAAAAATACTTGTCTCAGGGGTGATTTGGGGGTTTGATAAATTATTTAATTAAATAAATGAAATATTTATTTTAGAAATGTGTTTTGTGTATTATTACATTTTGTCTAAAGATCTGAAGCCATTCAGTGTGACAAATATGCAATGATAGAAATCAGGAAGGGAGCAAATACTGTTCTTATGACAGGACATTTTATAATCAGCTTGAACATGTATTTTTTGTCCAGTATATTTCTAGATAAAAGGATAATACACATGCAAAGTACATTTTCTTTCAAGGCATGGATGTTTCAGTGACTACTGTCCACAGAAGATTTCAGGAACAAAACTACACAGGCTACACGGCAAGATTCAAACCACTCGTAAGCCGCAAAAACAGAATAGCCTGGTTACAGTTTGCTAAGAAGTACCTAAAAGAGCCTACAGAGTTCTGGAAAAGTGTGAGGCTGAAAGGACCTGCCCATTGCCCGAGATTCATGGATTTGGCATGTATGGCTGCCACTGGTACTTGTCTTCATTGATGATGTGACCACTGACAGCAGCAGCAGAATTCATTATTAGGGTACAGAAACAAAATATCTGCTCAAGTTAAACCAAATGCCTCCAAACTCATTGGACAGTACTTTATCCAACAGCAAGTCAGTGGTCCCAAACATACTGCTTAAGCAACAAGGAGTTCTTCCAAAAGCCCAAAACTGGAGAAACCTAAATTTAAGTACATTTAAACAAGTGATTATCCAAAAGATAAAGAGAAACATCAGCTGCTTAGGGAAATGCAGACGTTCTTACAATAAAAGATGTTATCGGAATGTCCACTATTAAACATTGTGCCTTAACCACACAGGAATCTTAGAGAAACAATGATGGCAGATTAAAGTTTGTATAGTTCTAATGCTCACAAGCTATCCATTACCGCTGAGCTAGAGGATTAATATCAAGCTTTAGCCAACAAACTCTTCATATTCATTGCCACATTAAAATGTCTATACCTGGTCATAGATGCACCCGACCCTGAACACTAGCATCCTGGGGACAAGTGTGTATGCCTAAAAGTGAAGACATACACAATGACAAACAGAAAGAAAAAATACTAAGGAAAAGAAAAGAAAAGAAAATACGAATTTTACTGCTTGTCTATAGTCAGGCATTACACTTAATTATTACCAAAGTGAATAATTCAAACATGTTGAATGGAGATGGAGAAAAGCAGTGAGCTCACCCCCCAAAAAAGACAGGAGAAATTGGGGGCTTGATTTTGTAAACAAGTTATGTGAAGATGATGGGAACTCCTTTAACACATTGTGCTCTGCACAGATGCTGATGCTCCAATGCTGCTCATTTCAGAATGGGCACTTTTATGACGGCCCCAGTCTTTCCACCAGTGAGGGTGTGGAGCCGATTGTGGCAGTTGAGATATGAAAGGAGATGACACCTTTTCACACACTTGATAGCAGAAACCCACATGTGGGTGTGAATGATTTTCTCTCCTGCAATTATTCAAACACTTGCTTTCGGGTGCTCTACATCTAAATATAAGTACAATAGGCCCTACATTTGTAAGCTTAAGCTAAAGCTAAAGCACTGCAATCTCTTATTTGTTGTTTCTTAATCTAATTTTATTTTATTATTTGTATTTACAATTTGTATTTGTATTTATATTATAATTTAATTTTCTTATGTCAATTACAACCATACTGTATAACCTGTCAATTACAACGTTTCAGTTTTGGCACTGATACCGCATGCATACACACCCTGCCAAGGAGCAAAAATCGACTGTATCCATTCACAACACTCACCACACCACTCCACTCTCTCTAATCAAGTCATGTTTTGCACTCATAAGTGCCTGAATTCATTCAAAAAGAGCACTGGGCACACTCTTATGCAGAATGGCTTACAGGTAAGTGCATATGACCAACACACCAGTGCTAATAAAATAAACTGAGTTACAGGAAAATCAGAGCCAACTGCAGACATAACCGTAATAGCGGTGTTGTGTGTGTGTGCCTCCGTTGCTTGAGTTTATGTTTTTTTTTAACATGGATGGCTGTGCTTGTCTACCTTCGTGTGGACTTACAGTTGTAGGCTATGCAGCCTACAGTAGCCTATGTATCAGTTCTGCGTTGTGCAACACTCCCCTAAGCTTCCCCACCCGTTCGGTAGCCGACGACTAAACACCCTCTTAATAAGCAAGAATGAAGTAGGCATAGTCTATGCCTTGTTGATGGAGCGAACTAACCGGTTACCTTTACATTTTTTTTTTTTGCCTTGTCTTATATTTTACAAACCGCTCTCTTCCACCAACGCATTCATCGTCTTCGCTCACCCCCACACTTCTACATCAACCACCTCTCTCTCTCTCTTTCTCTGTTCCCACCTCAGAGCGGAATGGTTAAGAAACCGGTCCAACAGGTAAAACGTAAAGGCTCGCCTTGGTTTGTTGTCACCGTTATTTCCAGACGCATGCGCGGTGTTACCTGTTTCCTGCTCAATTGTGTACCTGCGGTAAGTCCAACCTTTGAATGAGCCGGAGTGTGTGGCTCTATATTTAACTGGCGGATTTCGTTTGTTCCGTTACTACCTAAACATACCTGTCAGGATCCACCGGTCTACTGGAGCACAGCTACGCATTTACTTTGGTGAAGACACTCCGGTTTATCGAGGCAGAAAGGAGCACGAGAGAAAAGAGCACGCTTAAGAAAGTGAATAAATACAGGGCTAAAAGAACTGAGGAAAACTGTCGCCTTGAAGTTTGTAGAGGGAGAGAAAAAGAGGGAGGAGCACGTAAAACAAACATAGACCGTATCGTTTCTTTTCTTTTTGTTGAGTAAGGGTTGTTTTCATAGTTTGCAGCGAAGAAGTATTTAAAATAATATAATATATTTGTGTTAGTCTTCACTCATTTGTCAAGAGTTAAGAGTACATTGGAAACGTAGGCGAAAATAGCGGAGTTAGCTAGCTGAAATTAACCATGCCCCGAGCCTTCCTGGTGAAAAAGGCGAGTGTTTCGCCCGGCAAGCGGAATTGGAGCGAGGTCCCAGACCATGAACGTGGAGACATTTACATACCAGGTGAGATGATAAGTTTCTTAATTGCTACAACGGTGGAAATAACGGTGGATAATACATAAACTACGGATGTCCTCCAAAAATCACTTATTGTGCTGATTTCGTTTAACTGTATGAACAAACTGTTATTCCTTGCTTTCAGTAACCTACTCCTCAAATAATGTCTTCGGAATGTGAATATTTAGGCTACTAATTAGGCTATAGCATCCGAATGATCTCTTACTTTTGCTTCTTTGTATTAAAAAAAATCTATTTGGGAATGTGTTACCATGTGATTATAAAAATATCACTTAATAATCACTTAATATAATGTCTGTCTGCGTCATCCAGAAAGCAATTGCAAGGGAGCCGTTAGTGCTCCTTTTTTTGACCTTCAAACCCACCGGGCTTCCTTATAGCTTGAAACCCAGTTGCAACACCACGCGACGCACAATTTGCCTCGTCGAGACCGGCCGTTTAGTTTGGCATGATAAGACAACCGTTTTTCGAGGTCAGATATAATATAAATATGTTCATATAGGCATTTAAAACTGCGATTCCTATAAATAAACCTTATACAAATATGTTTTTCTCTCAAGGAAAAGAGACACATGCATTAAAAGATAACTGTTTATTGTTGAGACTGCTATTCACTGGACTATTGTTGAGACTGCTATAAATGTCACTGGACATTTTCACTTAGAACCTTGAGACATCCAAATAGCCTATAGGCTTCTCTGAAACCTATATAAAAACCAAAAGAAAGTAGCCAGCTCATAACGGAATGCTTCCAGCGTCACAGATTTTATTGCCTAAAGACCCCCCTCCCCCTAACCATTCCGCGCTTCCTCAGACTTACTTGTAATCATTTACCATTTTCATCAGAGCTCAGAACACATTCAGGATACTAAACTTTTACAGATGTCAACATTAACAAGAAGTCAGAACAACAACAGTCAGTTAGAGAAGTGGTTGAATCCTATAAATCAGCGTTAAGTAAATTAATGAAACGGGCCACGCCATGACAGTAACAGGTGGTGCGCCTAATTTCCTGTAACTCTTGTTCGTTTTATATGATACAGACAATCTTAGTGGTACTGTTATTGGTTCTTCCAATTATTTGATTCGATAGGACACATAATCCAATCAAAACTGATTTATCCAAAGAGAATATTGCCTCATTATTATTATTATTATTATTATTATTAATTTTTTTTAATTTTTTTTTAATTTTTTTAATTATTTGTATTTATTATTATTTATTATTCAGAATAATGGAGGGATTTATGAAACTTAGGATGTTTATTACTGCATAATTTGTATAATTAAAATGTTTTGTCGGCACACTGAGGCGCAATCCTATCAACTGCTTAGTTCAAGTGTTGAACTGAATTGAATTCAATTTTTGGTCACCTTTTGCATGTAGTGCACAGCATATATGCAACTATTAAATAGTAGCAGAGTATGCGAGTGGAGTTGTTGAGTATGTTGAGTATTGCAGAAAAAAAAGTCTATAGGGTCAGTTTGGTACAGCCTAGTAGGTTTTTTCGCTCGGTTCGGACTTTCTGACTTTCTGTGGGGATTTACCTCGGGATTTACCTGTTCCTCCTGCTCCACTTGTTACCGCTAATACATATGTTAATTGCAGTGACTAGCGAATGGATATGTCCACCGTTGTTGCTTGATCACCAGTTAATAGAAATATAAAACTTGGTAGGCTACTGTTATGAGCCTATTTCAAATATTTAGGCTACATTTCACTACCTGCAGGTTATATCTCAGCTTGTTATAATACGAGGGTTATTGCATGGCATTTGTCTGATCAGTTATTTAAATTTTACGTAATCACAAGTAATTATTTACTCCGGTTTGACCTTAGTCAGAGGAGTAATCAGAGTTTATGCGATTTCGTCAAGGACCTGTCGTATCATTTATCAGTTGGCGCGTTCATGTAGCCTATTTATCTCTCTTTCACCGATAGAGAGATCGGCGTGTGTGTAGGCTATGCGTGTGACAGAGAGTGCGGGTGCGTTTGCGCGCGCCTTGGCTGCTGTGTGGTGAGTTAATGTTTAGTGCGGTGAAGGAAATAACGGACTGTGCTGCTCTGGCCAGCCCAAGCTACACCTTTAGCAAACATGGAACGGTCCTTTCACTCATTAGCCTCCGTTTAGCCTACATTTTGCTGCGCCCCTCTGCTTTATTTAACCGTTTAGTTTTTCATTCTCAAACCCTCTATGTAACCCGCATTATTTCTCGTTTTCTTCATTTACGCTATACCCGTGTACTATTTTTTCTTTCTAACATGAAGGCCTATCAGTGTCCATGGATAATACGTCGTGTTTACCGTTGGTAACGGCAAAGGAAATGCTATGATAAAACAAATATCCCAATCTCAAGCAACAACCAAGACGAGGCCTACAATAGATGTGCTCCAACCATAATCGGCTTGGTTTTTACAAACACCCTATGCTTTGATAATTGAGTAATATTCTGAAATTATTCAATGTAAATATGCTTTTATGCAGCGTTGACTACTTTGTAACGATTATTGGTTATACAAAGCTTTCTGATGGTTTTAATGATCTGTAGGCTATCTACTAATTTAGGTTTACGTTATATGGCACTATGAATCAACACCAATAGGTTTACTCCAAACATCAGTTAAATCATATCATACAACGTAATGTGTCAAGTTATATTTTCAACAAAATATTTCAATAAAAAGTAGCCTGTTTTGGTTATTGCAGAATTTAACTCAATCAACTCAATCAATGTAGTTAAATAACAGTTACAATAACAGTTTTGAGAAATTTCAAATGCTGAATATCTTAATATCCGCACGGATATTATTCATGGGTGTCTCCTTCATGGCCTTATTAAAAAGATGGAATATACATTATGGTGATTTGACCTATCCTGGTAGCAAACTCAATGTTACGTAAATTAGGCCCCAAGTTTGTTGAAAATAAAGGTAGTCTTGTAGTCTAATCTGTTTCACCATCAGTTGTGCTCGTAATAAATAAGGTATGCTCCGGGCCTTATGCCGGTAAAGTCTTATAGTAGATAGACAACTGTTGCTTAATAGTTATCTTCTGCATCAGCTACTTTATTAAAAAGGATTTCCCTGAAAAATAACAGAGTTACCACCCCAACTTTCCGGTTTCTTTCAATTCTGATTAGCGCTCAGGAGGCCTCGCGATTGCTGTGGGGGGCGAGGGCAGTCACTACCTTAAAAACGCTGAATCTGGACGGGGAACTTTTGTAGCCGTTAATGTAGCCTAATGGATGAAGCAAAATTATAAGCCTCTTGCTTCATGATTGTATCTATACACCGTTACCCATGGAGCGGCCTTCATTTGCACCATAATTTGCAATTTATCCGATTTCACTCCAGGCAGTTTCCTCAAATGGATTAAACGTGTCTGCACCCACGACTTCGACTACCTGCATTTTCTTATCCTACAGTCTTCATTTATGATGACAAATTAATTAAACGATCGCATTCACTATAATTATTGAGGCTAACATTATGTTCATTGGATTCTAACTTTATTTTACGCGCCATAGGCCTGGTTTCAAAATTTAAAAAAACACATCAATATGTATGTACAGCAGGCTAGCGTATGCAATCGTACAGTTTTAGTAGATTCGTAAAATCGTGTGGCTGTATCCACTGCGTATAACTATTGTGTGTGATGTAAGTTGTTTGGGAAAGCCTGTACCTCTGGCCTGGCTTGTCAGACAGGTAGGACTGTAACACGAGTAAATGACGTCAATACATACAAGCGCACACATTCACATACTTCACGCAGCAGCCTAACGCACACACTGCCTGCTACCACGGAGCAGAAGTCAGTATTACTTTGGATCTGCGATTTTGTGTAGTGGCGGTGTCATTAAAAGTAAAGATGAATATAGAAAGTTGTGCTCTCTACCAATGGGAACTGGAGATTATATTATTTAATATATTAATATAAAGTGGCGTATTATATTATTTGCATGGTAATACCGGGATGCAGAAATGATGTATTGATGCCAGTCTCCCAAATAATACATCACACTATGACATGTACAGTGTGTCCAATGTAGTAGAGGACTGACTCATGTCTGGCAGCTGTAGAGATTTTATATGTGCTTTTCTTTACTCCTTCTAATTGCTGGCTCACATCCTTTTTTGAAAATCTATTGACGTGCACATGTACGACTTGTCTTATCTAGGTTTTGAACTTGTCATCAGGTCCAGAAGATACACATTAACGACACAGTTACCAGTCAATAGACACGCAGTTGTAGCCAACCAAATAAATCAACAGCGCTTAATCAGTCTGTCCTGTCTCTTGCCTTCAGTTTCTATAGTCCGTCCTCACTTCACGGAGGAGTCTGAAGCCAGTCCTGCAGAGTCCGCTCACTTCTTCTCCCAGCGCCATGACCTCGGCCGGCAGACCCTGGTGCCCGAGCGCGCTCCTCACACACTCACACACACGGCGGAGCTGCCCTCCAGCAGTGCGCAGGGGCAGGGGCCCAGCCCAGAGCCCGAGTACCAGCACGGGGCCGAGGACAGCACTTACATCCGCTCCAAGATCAAGGTGAGGACTGGAAGGAAGCGGGCCAGAACACATGGGAGAGAGGGGACCTGGGGCGTTATTTCACACAGTTAGCTGGATAACTGCTCTGAGTAAAACCCGGAACAGCTCTTTGTACTTCAGTTCCTGTTCCAGATTTGGGAGGTTTTAATGCAGTTATCCAGCTAACTCAGTAACTCAGTATTCACAGTAACTCATTTTTGTGGTGTGTGTGTGTGAATATATGCTTTTAATTTCACTAGGTGAAAAATAGTATTTGGGGGAATGTGCTGCGAGACGGCAATACATTAAGATTTACAGTCATATTCAAAAGCGCTTGATTACATGGGTGTGGAGGTTTCTGTGCCTCTGCCTATAACCCCAACCAGTATATCCGCTCTCCTGTCCCCGGCTTCATTCTTCCACGTGCTTCTTCTGCCTCCAGGTGACGTCAGGTGAGCTTCCGTGCGTGGTGCCGGCCTCCAGCAGCCCGGCGGCCCAGGGAACGCCTGCGTTCGCATGTCAGGTGTGTCAGAAGACCTTCCAGTTCCAGCGCATGTTGAACCGACACCTCAAGTGCCACAACGAGACCAAGAGACACCCGTGCGATTTCTGCGGGAAGGGCTTCAACGACACTTTCGACCTCAAGAGGCACGTGCGAACCCACACTGGTAAGTGCCTCCATTTTGTGCGTCCCTTCTGCAGAGGGTGGAGAGGAGTCTCATGGCACATCCCACCTGAGAGTAGTGGGTAGAGATACCTACATCTCCAATTTCAAAACAGATATACAGTGGAGGCGGGGGGGGGGGGGGGGGGTGGTTAGGATTTTGAAAAAAATAAAACAAATGTTACTCCAAAGCTTTCAAACTCTCTACTCAAAGATCAAGGAGTGTTGGACAATCCACAGTCAACCTGACCTTAACCCCATTGAACATTTATGGGGACACTTGAAGACTGACAAAAGCCAAGCATTCAGTAGCATCACAAGATGCTGTTTGGAACATTGTCAAATAATGCTCGCATAACATGAATCATCAGGTTTTTGCACAAATTTGTGGAGTCCATGCCAGCTTGAGTGCGTGCTGCCATTCAAGCAAAAGGTGGACATACCAAATACTGAGAAATTCTGAAATTAATGGAATTTTTTGAAAGATTCAACTTGCTCAAACTGTTATGATGATAATATAATTAGTAATTTAAAAGTTTGTATTAAATTAGAAAAAACTGTACATGTTAAACTATAATAGTGTGGTTGCAAGACAAATAACTAACTGGTTTCAGAGGACTATAGAGCCCTAAACATTTTCAGTTTCAGGTAATGTTTCGAGGGTTTTGTTTTGTGAATATTTGGCTGATGCATATCTGGGTAATTGCATGCATGACCAGACATGAACACAGTGGTACATTACTTCTGATTCTAAGATTCATGCACTCTCCATAAGGCTTATTAAACCCTACCTAAAGTATCTTATCATTATGCTGCAAGAAGAAGGAGAATGCAGTTAGGTAGATGGTCAGTTATAGCCTGCTCCTATGTAAAAACTGCATACAGACAGTGATGGACTGAAGGCTACAAACGGGTCAGCATGACCGAGAGAGGGACCCTATCGTTCAGTCTCAATCTGCCCATTCTTCCTTTGAAACGTCCATGGTGTATCTCTCCTTCTCTGATTGGCCAATGCGCTGACCCCGCTGTGATGCGTTTCCTCCGCAGGCGTGAGGCCCTACAAGTGCAGCCTGTGCGACAAGGCCTTCACCCAGCGCTGCTCGCTGGAGTCGCACATGAAGAAGATCCACGGCGTCACGCAGCAGTACGCCTACAAGGAGCGCCGCAGCAAGCTGTACGTGTGCGAGGAGTGTGGCCACACCGCCTCCACCCAGGAGACGCTGCTGCTCCACCTGCACACCCTCCACCCGCACAGCGCCCTGCTCCGGGGCAAGGGCCGAAAGCTGACGGCCGGGACCGACCGCGAGTCCCTGTCCTCCGGCTCCCCACTGTCCCAGCACTGTCACGACAGCGACGACGCGGGGTCGGGGGGGAGGTAGAGCGGCGCGAGAGGGCGGACGAAGGGGGGAGGGGAGGGGAGGGGGGGGAGGGCGGCCTAATGGCATTTTTCAATGACTGTGCTGAAAAGTGTGCTCTGACCAGTGGGGGGGGGGGGGGGTCTGAGAGGAATGGGAAGAGGACCCAACCAGACCAGACTATTTTCTACTTGATTTGACACTGACGTTTACAATTCAGACTCCTGTGAATTTAAAATTGTACAAACACTACATATTCCAATGTAAGATGGTGTATCTGAAATGCATGGTGGCTGAGGCTAAACAATAACTGATTTGTTTTTTGGGAACATGTCACTTTTTTACACGATTGCTTTGTTGTTTAGGTAGGCAGTATAATTTTAACAGGACTATGCAGATGAATTCATCCAATTTATGGATACTGTGGTACTTTCTTTCTTCAAAAGAGTTACAGTAGGTACACTACTGTGACTGTGTCTATGCATGTAATTGCAATGTGATAATTGTTTTGCAATCATCTACAGAAACATGAAATGGGGGACCATGAACATATGAAATGTTTTTTGGAGATTATAACTTCTTACTGGATTGTAGTTAAATACACATATTTGCATAGAGATTAATATTTATCAGGGTGTGTTGTTTGTACTGTTAACCCAGAAGGGAATTTATTTTGTTATTTTTAAGTATATTTTATACACATACAAAATGGTGCCTTATTTGTAAATAGTGAAATGGTGTGTTGTGTGTGGGGATTTTAAAGTAGTAGCATATATAATGTATGTGTGATGACAAAGCAATACAGGGCTGTCTTTTGCTTTTGAATGTATTTCACAATGACACTTTACTGTGGTTCTGTGGCTCTGTAATGGTGTTGCCAAATTATCGAATTGCAGCACAGTTAAATCTACTCCCAATGCAGCCCTGTTTTTGTACAGCAATGTAGCACCCCATATTTCCATCTGTCGCTGTGCTACATCATGCAATGCATTTCATGGCTGGTACTCTTAATGTATTGTGTGACTCACTGTATAGCAGTTGGAATGTGCTCTGTTGTAACTATATTGTAATGGTTATAATACAGTCCACTGTACTTAACCATGCCGTTTTGTAATGTAATATTTTGTAATACACTGGTTCACTGCACATCCTTGTACTATGTTGCAAGGTGTTTATTTGCTGCTCTGTTGTGCTGGGTGGGAATGAAGGGTGGTTTGTAAGCCATTAAGAATTATTGTGGGATTGTTCAACTGCTAAATGAATGGTACCTGAAATCAGTTTACAGTATTAATTTTGTCTCTGTGTCTACATCAATTATACATGACTATGTGCTGTAGTGTTGACAGCACAGTTTGTTTGGGCATCAGAGGCAAAGTTAGACCTGGGTATGAATTGAAAAAGTATATGCAAGGGTGTGTGGTTGTGTGTATGGGTGTGTGGAGTGAGTCAGATTCCAGGGTTTTGTTGAGTCTTGTCGGTGCAATCCAGCTACTGAACTCTCCCGGCATTCTACCAAAGGATTCCTGGGTTCTAACGGTATTCTGGGAGCCTTGCTACACCACATAGCCTATAGTGGCAACAAATGATTGCCGAGTGGCTGCTATAAGTGGCTATGTATTTGAATATGGGCAATTCCACAGTAATGTCAACTTGAGCATGAAAAAATAAATCTGATAAAATGTTGGCTAATGGAAAATTTATTTATTAGTCCCATTACAATTGAAATCAGTGCGATTTGGCGGCCATCTAGGAAACATTCAAACCATTAAAATGTGTTATGATAAAATTTGATAAGTATATTGTCAAACAATGCATTTCAGACATGTCACATCCATAACGCTGGTATCTCATTTCAATCTTTAAATATTCATTTAAATAAATATATTAAAACAATAACTCACCAATATGGTGGTTTACATAAATACAAAATTAGATTTGATTTATAGTTACCTAATGCGTGGAAAAAGGTCAAGCTATTCAAATTAATTAGGGCTGATTTAAGCTGGTTTGATAGAGCATTCAGGGGGTTTGATAGAGCATTCAGATACAGTAGGCATTGATGCGCTTTCAGTCAGGAAGCCAGCCCTTACATTAGCCTGTGGTAACCGTGGCCGGCAGTCCCGAGGGCTTGAGACAATAGTTTTAGCGTCACCGAGGATGCGGAGCTTTCACTCGACAGTATTCGTTAATGAATTCTCGGACAAATATATGGAAAAATGTGTTAAAAATAGAGCTGGGGCGAAGCAAAAATACACCCAACACTGCAGGCGGCGCTGTGAAATCATTCGATGACATATGGCGACCAATATTTAAATCAAACTTTATGGTATATACTGTTTTGAATGCAGAAGTTGCGGGACTGAATCGAATCTTTCATATGAAAGAGTTGTGGGGTATGTGGATATGAATATGCTTAGTTGCATACTTGCGCATATGTTAATAGTATGCCATTTCGGAGCGCTTGCTAACGCGTTAGCTAGGTAACGTTATCAACGCAATAACTTCATAAGTTGGGTAGCTAGCCAAGGCAGAACTTAACGAGACATGGAGTACCTGCAAAACAAGGGAGCTAAAGGTTGACATTCTGTTCTGTCTCTCAGCGTGTAGAGGGATGCCAGCCTCTGAAGCGGTCCGTCTGGGTCGTAAGCGTGCTCTGTCGCCATGTCCAAATCCTCTTTTCCTCCATTGGCTAACCGAACTGAGAGACCAGGCTAAAGAGCGAGGCTTGAAAACACAGCACGTCTACCATAAGGTGGGTGAGTCGTCTGCAACCCGCGGGGACAAGGATTACGATAAAGTGCAGCTTTCCCTATCTTTAATGTGTTTATCTCACTGTCCACCCAGGCCATCAACTCTCTTAAGAAATATCCCCTCCCTCTGCGAAGTGGCAAAGAAGCCAAAATACTGCAGAACTTTGGAGACGGGATTTGTAAGATCCTCGAGGACAGGCTGCAAAAGCATTACAAAGACCACGGTGAGCCGTCAGGGGATATGTTGATGGAGGGGACGATGGACAGTCTTTAAGCATTGCAATGTGTCATGTCTTTGTCCTTCTGCAGGTGCAGGCGCCCCGATCCATTCACTCGCCGGCGGGGTTGATGCCCCACGCAGGCGCAGTAATAAGCTGGCTACCTCCAAGCCCCTCTCGGAAACCTCTCGAGATACCTCAGACCGGGGAAATGGAAATTCTGTGAGTGACAGTGTTACCCTAAACACAGGATACGACAATATGCTTTATATAAAACACATACAAGAAGTCATGTTTTGTGTTTCACCTTACATTTAAAGAAAGCCGAAACGTCGTTTTTTCAAATTATATAAGTGAAGATTGCCGCAAAGAGGGCGGGTAACACAACTGGACAGCCCATTACAAATAAATATGTCAAAATATTGTCTTGCATTTAATGTGCTACTTTGGTGCATTCATTCACAGCATATTAGCACCGCACTTCACGTTTATTTCTCTGTTTGTATTTACATTTGTTTCAGTAGACTGTGATAAGAAAAATCCACATAGCATAATTCTGGTGTTTAAAAAAAGTTCGGATGTTCGGAAGCAGCTCATTTATTAGCCTTTCTAAAAGCAGCCTTTCTAATCTATGATGATATTTAAAATTTAGGCATTGCTACATTATGTCCTAAAGATGGTTGTTTGTGGAGAGAGTCTGAGATGGGAGTGCTTACTACCGAACTAGCCAAGCTAACCCTGCTACAGTTGTTCTGACGGCTGAAGAATGATAGTCGAAATCTTTTACCTTCATCTTTATATTAAAATAAAAAATATTTTATTATCTGCAAATGCATTTTTCTGTTGTCTGAAGGAAATGCATGGATGTATGTCATTTGATGGTTCCACTGAAAATAGATCAGTTGCTTGCTGAGGAGTTGAGTCACTCTCCTGTTCTACCCTTACAGAAGAATCTACAGAGAGACGGAGGGAAGGAGAAAGGGGGGAAAAAGAAGAGGGAATATGTGCCACAGAAGAGGACAGGCGGCCATGCTGTCCTTCTCGCCCTGTACAGACACTGCCAGGTATTTACATGGTGCTTATTTTCATAATAGTTTACATATGGTAGACCCTTACCATATGACCTTTCCTCTGTGGTAGTGTGCATTACATTGCATTACAGGGCATAATGCCTATTAACCTAGATACACCCTTTTCAGTGTTTCCTGGAGTGCTTTTTGTGTAAGCCGTATTTGGCGTAGTTTGTTTGAGGTAGCGTAGCTGATAATACCTTCCCCGTGGGAGCAACCTGTATTACAGAGGAATTTATAATGAGAGAACAATACACTTGTGCGCGAGCGGTAGTACGCTTGTCTGAAAAGTTCTGCTGTGTTTGTTCAGATGTGGGTCAAAAGGTCTTTGTGAAAGGATGTTCAGGTTTAGTGAAATAGAAGCCGTTTCCCCACTATTCTCTGTCCCCCCCTGTGATAAAATGTAATATTGGGCGTTCTGCGGCTGCCCATATGTTGATTACATTAGAAGATAAGAAGCCACAACCTCCTCACGTCAATATTGACCCAAGTGGATTCAGAGTCAATCCACGCCGTGCAATAGATATATGCAGAGTATTGACGGTCTGCCTTGTTTTTACTCAGATTCCAGGCAGTAAAGGCTTCATGTTCAAGATGGAGCTGCAGAGGGAGGCTCAGCCCCTTTGTGACAAGTCCTTCTCTGTGGTGAGCAGGGTGGGGGGGATTCTTCTGTGAGAGGTTGTTGGATTGAATCGTTCATGCACCATTTCATAATGCAAGCAAGAGAAAATGAAATGTATGCGGATATGATGACACAAATGGTGGCCGACCGCTTCAGATGTTTAAGTTGTCAGCAGACAGAAATGTGTTGCTATCGAGTAAGCACCTTAAATGTTTTCATGTATATTATCAAATTTGCGGAGTTTAAAAGTATGCCCAAACATTGTAAGAACTTTATATTGTACTAAAAGTTGAGAGGGAAAGACAATCCCCATCTATCTTCTCGTTTTCTATTCGTTTGATAATTACATTTACATTCCTTAATAAGGTACAGTGGGCTCAAGAGTTATTGGCACCCCTCACCAGCAATGCACAAACAAGGCTTAAAAAAAAAAGAATAATATAATTATAGAGAAAGGTAATACACCAACATGTGCCAAATACTGTACTTTATTAATGTTTCAATGGAAACAACCAAAATCATAACAATCATTTAATAAAAAATAAATTTAAACAAAATCAAGGTTTCAGAATTATTGGCCCCCTTCACCTAGTACTTAGTGCAACCACCTCTGGCAAGGATAACAGCATGGAGTCTCTTCCTGTAATTTTTGACAAGATTAAGGAACACATTTGGAGGGATTTCAAGATCCTTCACGTTCTTGGGTTTGTGCTTATCAACTGACCTCTTCAACTCAGCCCACAGGTTTTCGATTGGATTGAGGTCTGGTGACTAAGATGGCCATTGCAGAACATTGATTTTGTTGTCACGGAACCATTTCTGTGTGGATCTTGAGGTGTGTTTTGGGTCATTGTCTTGTTGGAAAGTCCACCTACGACCAAGTCCCAGACTTCTGGCAGAGGGAACCAGATTTTCAGCCAAAATTGCCTGATACTTGCTGGAATTCATTATGCCATCAATCCTAACCAGTGCCCCTGGACCTCTGGAATTAAAACGGCCCCAAAACATTACATTACATTACATTATTGGCATTTGGCAGACGCTCTTATCCAGAGCGACGTACAACAAAGTGCATACCCATAACCAGGGATAAGTTCGCTGAAAGACCCTAGAGGGAAGTACAATTTCAACTGCTACCTGTACAACAAAGATAAGGACATGGGCCATTTATTTTTTTTTTATTTTTTTTTTGAACAAACAAACAAACAAACAGAGCAAAAGTGACCAAAGTTAACTATTCAAATACTGCTTACCTAGCCAACTAAAAATACCGATACACAAAACATGACTGACCCACCACCATATTTCACTGTGGGTATGAGGTGCTTTCTCCTTGTATGCATCTCTGTTCCTACGCCAAACATACCGATGCTGTATCTGACCAAAACATTCAATTTTGGTCTCATCTGACCAGAGAACCATGTTCCAGTCATAATGTAAATGACGTTTGGCAAACTCCAAGCGCTTTCTTCTGTGTCTTGTGGTCAGAAAAGGCTTTCTTCTGGCAACCCTTCCAATAAGGCTGTGGTTATGGAGGTGGCGTCTGATGGTGCTTTTTGAAACCTGGTGACCCCAAGATGCCACCAAGGCCTGCAATTCTTTCACTGTGATCCTTGGGGATTTTGTTGCTTCTCTCACCATTCTCCTCAGTATCCTGGGGGACAAGATGCAGTTGCATCCTCTACCCATGAGATTTTCAACAGTTCCATATCTTTTGAACTTTTTTATAATTGCTCTGACAGTGCTCAGTGGTATATTCAATCGTTTGTGAATTTTTTAGTAGCCATTACCACGTTTATGACGGTCTACGACCATCTGCCTCTTTTGAACTGCCAATTATTTTGTTTTCTTCATGGTGTTGGATGACAAAGGGATATTGCATGTGTGTTACCTCATTTTTATACCCTAGTGAAACAGGAAGTGATGTAATCACCCAATACAGTTCCTTAACACATAGATAAACTTAAATAAGTGGAATTTAATACCTGGTTTAATTTTGGAAGGTGTTATTTACAATAATCTTTAAGGGTGCCAAAAATTGTGAAACATTGATTTGGAGGAAATTAAACCAGTAAAGGATTTTTGTTGGTTCCACTGAAACATTAATATAGCACAGTATTTATCACATGTTGGTATTTCGAGTTTGTCTATGAATATATTATTTCAAATTTTTTCGAGTATTGTTTGTTCATTTTCTGTCAGGGGTGCCAATAATTTTTGAGCCCACTGTATATCTTTTTTAAATTCTACTTCACTGCTGCCCAACCCTGTTCCTGGAGAGCTTCCTGTAGATTTTCACTCGAACCCTAACAAAGGACAACTCTTTCAGCAGCGAGAGATCTTACTACTAATTAGTACAATCAGGTGTGCCAAATTGGTTGGAATGAAAACCTACAGGACGGTACATCTCCAGGAACAGGGTTGGGCAGCTTGGGCCCTGTGAAGCAGGATTACTGAGCTAGCTGGATGAATTCCGATAACGCACCAACCCACAACCCTCCCAAATGTGGAACATGGACTGAAGTAAAAAGAGCTGCTCTGGGTTTTTTTTATGCAGTGGAGTTATCAAGCAAATTTGGTAATCCTGCTTTGTGAAATACCCACCCTGATCTATTGCAATACCCCCTATCAGAAACAAGTTTTATACAAATATACGTGTGAAAGTTACCCACATCTTTTCCTCATTCTCCCTCTCATCCCCTGTCATCACTCTGCAGCCAGACGTGGGCAGTAAATACACCGCCTGGTCCTCAGTCAGCACGCTGGTGCTGAAGGACCTGCTGCAGAAGACTCACAGTCCTGCAAGGTGAGCCACACCGCCCTAACATTGCACAACTGGCCACGTCGCAGAAGTGGCTATTCCGTTCGCTAGTACATCGAAGCACGTAATTACAACATGGCTTAGACTTGTAGCTATTTAGTACAATATAAATATTTAATGATTACCTTGATCACAGTTTAATTAGGATGTAAATTACAGAGGCAGGGATACCCTGCAGTACAGTGCTGTGCCTTCCATTATTGCAGAGCTACTCTATATGTTTACCTTTTGCCCTCATGCTTTGCATGCCCAGCACTGTTTAATTTCCCCTCAGTATAATATAGGTAAATTGGAATTTGATAAGTCAGCTTCACTGAAACATGTGCTGGTACAATATGCGTGAAGTTGTACTACTACTATACACCTATATTGTATCAATCATGTCACCCATGCATCGCAGGATGAAATTGCAGATATTAAAGTGTGATTTGTAAGTCTGCCAGAAGGTGGACGTTGTTCATTATTGTCCAGAGTAAAAGGTAATTGAATGAGTTTTGAGAGGCTGAATGAGCGGTGGCGCTCTGAAGCGTGTGCGCAGGCTGATGTGGCTGTGCTCGGGTTGTGCTGCCACAGCAGAACAGTTCAGCTGAAACAGTCAGTAAATCACACTGAGAACAGCAAGCGCCGCTCTGTTATCCTGTGTGCTGCCATACACACACACATGTGCGCACACACACACACACACAGACATACACACACACACACACACATACACACGCACTCACATACACACACGCGCACACAAACATACACGAACACACACACACACACACACACACACACACATATACACACATACACAAGCACATACACACATACACATACACGCACGCACTCGCATACACACGCGCGCACACACATACACGTGCACACACAGATATGCACACACGCACACACACACGTGCCCACACACTCATATACACACACACACACACACACACACACACACACACTCTCTCTCTCTCACACACACACACGGCTAGCATATGTGATAGATTACTGATAGATTCTGCTGTACTGTCAAATGGTTAAGGGAGTGCGGTATCGGGGCCTGAAATGCATCACTGACCCCCTTTACATATGGGCATTACCGTTTGTCTCTGGTGATAGGTCTGTAATAGCTCTTGGCCACATTGACATACAGGTGTGAATGCTCCAAAGATGCATTGAGGTCCGATTGTGAGCTGATTGGCCAAACCTCCAAACCTCTGGAGATGGTCAGGGATGCATTGAGACCACGTTGAACACAAATGTAAATGAAAATGCAGCAGTATGTAATCGGAAATGTGTGTTCATGTGGCTTCATGGACGGCCGCCATTTTGTTTCACGGGACCCTTTTTATCGCAAACAAGTTAGCCTACAACAAGTCAGTTACAGTATCTTTGATGGGACTTTCGTGCTTGGGAGAGGAGATCGTCACATGGGTGGTTGTTTGAGCTGAAAGGGAGATCAGTTTGTGATTTGGTCTCAATACAGATAGTAGATAGTGAAGACGCATGTTACTGCCAGGTGTAAATGTAATCCCGCTAAATCGTATCCAGATACAATCTGGATACGCAACGTATGTTAATGCCAGGTGTTAAAGGGGTTCACTCATTTACATACAGAAGGTGTTCATAACCGTAACCAGCCAGAAGTGGCAAACAATCAGCACAAAATGTACATGTAGCTAATTTATAATTTTCTTCCTTTTTCCCTGCATTAAGATGGTTTTCTCAGAATGTAGTATTGCAGTAAAGTATCTGTAAGCATCAAGTTCAAGGAATGGATGGCACTTGCCCCATTCATCCAAATGTAGCTAGTAATACTTATGAACCCTTGTATTATGGAGGTGGTAGTCTTAACAGTATTTAAGTAGTCAATGATGGCATGCTTATATTGTAGTCAGCTGAAGACTGGCCTACAGGAAGCTTTTGTCAGGGGAGAGGTTGAACATGTATTGACTACCTGAGCACCACTTGCCATCCCTCCAGCTATTCTCCCTGCCTGATGTGCTATACATCTCGCTACAGTTTTGTTGCAGAGAATCCTCTCTCTGTGTGAAAGAATGCAAAATGGCCCCCACATTGATTTTCTGTTCGCACAGATTTCTGCTTCCTTAAGACAAAGATGGCTCTCTTTTGTTTACTTTGTATCGATCGCTTGAACAGGTTCCACATACCTTTCTAGTCAGTCAGACAGGCTGTAACTGAGACAATAACAGCCTACATCTTCTTTAAGTTAAAGTAATATAACTCATATTTTCTGAAATGGGGAAAATGTATATTTTCTGAAACATTTAAGAGCATATTATTACTGATCAAATTAAAATTTGAATAGTACTCAATTTCAGAATCTGGGCCTAGATGAATGCAACCCTTTTTGAATGTTCTTAAACACAGGGTGCCCATGGCAACAAAGAATCAAATTGCTGGTTGACATCTGTAACTCACTCCTGTACCTGACTGAGAGAGACACTTTTTGTACCTCTGAGCAGCCATGTTCTAACTGATAGCTACAAAACTCAGGCCCGGTGCCGTGTTTAATGTGCCACAATGCCACCCATCATCCTCATCATCATCATCATCATTGTGGAGCTCGCCATCCAGCGGCATTGCGGCCATGAAGCCTGCAGTAACGGGAAATGATGGCGATGAGCAGGCCAGTGAAATAAGGGAGATAGAAGGGACACGCTCTGCTGCCTCGCTCTGCAGGCTGATACCCACTCTAATGTCAAAAGCCTATCTGGAATGTTCCATAGCGGCACAGTAATCAATTAGGGCTTTAACCCTTAGGTGTGAGATTACAAATATGTGATTACAATGTTCTTGACTGAATATTCGAATGCTGGTGTAAAGGCCGGTCGCGGTGACATTCGGTTTATACTTCATAAATTAAATATGTTTTCGATTAAACAACGACCATAGTCAATGTCGGTCGACGGTAGAACGTTCATGAACATTCTGCGATTTTAGTACAAACCAGCTTTAACGATCACTACTGGTGATGGAAAGCTGTGGATTTCTAGAACACAAAAAAATATATAAACATTACAAAAAAGTACTCTACAAAGGGTTAAGCACTGGGACAGCTGAAATTGCAGGTGGTGTTCAAATAGGGCTTGTGAACTGGGCTTGGGTTTGTGAGGATATATGGACAGGCACTGGGGCTCATCCTCACCTGTGTGACAGGTACTCTCTGACTGAGCTGGGCGTGGCCCTGGCAGAGAGGCTGGAGGCCAGCGAGGGGGGGAGTGCGGGCGAACGAGCGACAGTCAAGCCCCCCACCGTGGATCTGACGGAGGATGAGACGGAGGAAGGGAGAGATGAGGAGGAGAGGGAGGACTGGTGAGTGAATGACTTTAACTTCATTCGCCGATCCCTGCTGTTTGAGGGGACTGTGATGTGGTCCTGACAGGATCATGGGGCGCTGTCGCGGTGGAAAATAATGTGCTAATCTCACCTTTCAGTCTGTGATACAAGATTAAAGCAATCTCTCGCTCTCCCTTTTTCTGATTTAATATTTTAGTGTTCAAAGCGCAGAGCTTTTATTAAAGGCTATTTCTATTCATTTTAGTTTTGCAATGTACTGTAGTAATTACAGCATTGTTTGAGACAAATTAATATAATTCATGAAATGAATATCATAAAATAGTCTTCTTGAAGTCTCAACGTCACCTGTCTGGATATCTTACTTTCAGGTTGTCTTAGTTACAAGCGAAACTAAAACCTCTTTGCATTTGAATGGATCTCTATGGGAACTGGGCAGTAGGATTAGATTCAGCTGTAAATTACACTGATACAGCGTAGAACACATCTGTAGGCTAAATGGCTTTAAGTCATCAATGGTCCAAGGTATGAAATAAGCCATCATGCTGCTGTCAGATATGCAGTAGATACTACAAGAATTGTTTCACCTGACTAATTTTCATGTTAACTCAATGAAAAAATTATTCTGGAGAAACAACCCTTGTAGTAACTACTGCATATCTGGCAACTACTGCATTAATCTAGTCCCACCCACCAGTTCCCATAGGGATCCATTAAAATGTAAAGAGTTTTAGTTAAAAAACATTTAAATGCAGGGCTACGCATAAAAAGTGTTGGTGGATATAGAACTTCTCTCTCTCTCTCTCTCTCTCTCTCACTCTCTCACTCACTCACTCACTCACTCACTCACTCACTCTCACAGGTTAATGTATAATGAGTTTCTCTCTCTCTCTCTCTCTCTCTCTGCAGCCCGGCAGAGACCCCAGTCCTCCCTGAGTCTGAGTCTGAGGTTGGGGTCACAGGAAGGTCCCAGGCTGCTGAAACAGAGAGGACACCCCCAGGGGAGGCTCTTCTCCCCAGCTGCTACGACATCGTGCTGTGTGTGGACTTCATCGAGACGACCGGGTACGACGTGGATCCCCCCACTCCCCCCCCGGGCCTGTGTTGCATTCGGTATATTACTGGTGCTCTATGGCACGGTGTGGGGCGCATGGTTTCAGTAGAGGCTGGCTGAGGACTCAGCTGTATGGCATTGGGTGGGTGGCTGAAGCTGTGGCTCTAGTCAGACGCTGTAGTGTGTTCCGTGCACAGGGGCAACACGGCACGCAAGCAGGAACTTGTCAAGGAGCTCCAGAGGAACGGTGTGACCTTTGACATCAGGAAGCTGAACGTGGGGGACTTCCTATGGGTGGCCAGGGAGAGAGTTACACCAGTACCAGGTAATAAACACACGCCCACACCAACACATACAAACAAGCTTAGTCTTGTTCTCTATGTCTATTCTAGCATGCCCACTCCCTTTGCTTTCTGTCTATTTATGTCCACTAGTCCTCTCTTTGCTGGTTCGTAAACCGCAGCTAACAATTAGCTGCAGCACTCGTTACTGGCCTCTTGGTGGTGCTGTGAGCCAATCCTCTTTTCCACCCAGGCAGTATCAGTTGCATGTTAGGTGGGCATCTGAACTTGTAACCTTAGAATTACTGTAAGAAATACAACACAATGCTCGTCAGTAACTGCCCAATGTCACTGTCATGGTTGTTTCTGTCCTTTTAGCTTGACCCGAATCTCAAATCCCTTAGAAGCTCCAGTTTAAATTTCAGTGATTTGTAGCGGTTACAACATTGGTCAAATTCCATGCAAATTCCACTGTTGTTATATAGTCTTTTTATGAATGGGTTGGGTTACAGAAAGGACAGCACTGGAGCTAAAATTGTGAGCACCCTGGAGGCTGGCCTCCGATAATCGATGAGGCTTAATAATAATAGCGGTGAAAATGATGATGATAGTTCTTATAGTTGCGGGAGCTGAAACCTGAGCTCCCCCCCCCCTCCCCAGGTCAGCTGCGGCCGCCCACAGCGAGGGAGCTGGTGCTGGATTATGTCATCGAGAGGAAGAGGATAGACGACCTGTGCGGCAGCATCATCGACGGCCGCTTCAGGGAGCAGAAGGTAACGGATCTCAGGGAGACGCGGAGAAAAGGGCCAAACCTGTGTACTCTCTATTTACAACCCGTAACCCCCCCCCCCCCCCCAGCTCGATCTCCTGCTCACCCCCACCCGGTTTCTCTCTACCCCCCCCCTCCCCCACCCACTCTCTCTTTCTCTCTTTTTCTCCCCCACCCACTCTCTTTCTGTCTCTTTCTTTTTTTTTTTTTAGATATTTTTTAGGCCTTTTTCAGCTTTATTGGACAGTATATAGAGACAGGAAGAATGGGGGCGAGAGAGAGGGAAAGACATGCAACAAATTGTCGCGGCTCACAATGAGCATGCGGTTAGTGCTCTGCAGGCTGCGCCACCGGGACACCCCGTTTCTGTCTTTTTCTCTCCCCGACCCACTCTCTTTCTGTCCCTTTCTCTCCCCCATCCACTCTCTTTCTGTCCCTTTCTCTCCCCCACCCACTCTCTTTCTGTCTCTTTCTCTCCCCCACGCACTCTCTTTCTGTCTTTTTCTCTCCCCGACCCACTCTCTTTCTGTCTTTTTCTCTCCCCGACGTACTCTCTTTCTGTCTTTTTCTCTCCCCGACCCACTCTCTTTCTGTCTTTTTCTCTCCCCCACCCACTCTCTTTCTGTCTTTTTCTCTCCCCCACCCTCTCTTTCTGTCTTTTTCTCTCCCCGACGCACTCTTTCTGTCTTTTTCTCTCCCCCACCCACTCTCTTTCTGTCTTTTTCTCTCCCCCACCCACTCTCTTTCTGTCTTTTTCTCTCCCCACCCACTCTCTTTCTGTCTTTTTCTCTCACCGACGCACTCTCTTTCTGTCTCTTTCTCTCCCCCACCCACTCTCTATCTGTCTTTTTCTCTCCCCGACGTACTCTCTTTCTGTCTTTTTCTCTCCCTCACCCACTCTCTTTCTGTCTTTTTCTCTCCCTCACCCACTCTCTTTCTGTCTCTTTCTCTCCCCACCCACTCTCTTTCTGTCTCTTTCTCTCCCCGACGCACTCTCTTTCTGTCTCTTTCTCTCCCCCACCCACTCTCTTTCTGTCTTTTTCTCTCCCCGACGCACTCTCTTTCTGTCTCTTTCTCTCCCCCACCCACTCTCTCTGTCTTTTTCTCTCCACCACCCACTCTCTTTCTGTCTTTTTCTCTCCACCACCCACTCTCTTTCTGTCTTTTTCTCTCCCCCACCCACTCTCTTTCTGTCTTTTTCTCTCCCCGACGCACTCTCTTTCTGTCTCTTTCTCTCCCCCACCCACTCTCTTTCTGTCTTTTTCTCTCCCCGATGCACTCTCTTTCTGTCTCTTTCTCTCCCCATCCACTCTCTTTCTGTCTCTTTCTCTCCCCCACCCACTCTTTCTGTCTTTTTCTCTCCCCGATGCACTCTCTTTCTGTCTTTCTCTCCCCCACCCACTCCCTATCTGTCTTTTTCTCTCCCCCACCCACTCTCTTTCTGTCTTTTTCTCTCCCCCACCCACTCTCTTTCTGTCTTTTTCTCTCCCCCACCCACTGTCTATCTGTCTTTTTCTCTCCACCACCCACTCTCTTTCTGTCTTTTTCTCTCCACCACCCACTCTCTTTCTGTCTTTTTCTCTCCCCCACCCACTCTCTTTCTGTCTTTTTCTCTCCCCCACCCACTGTCTATCTGTCTTTTTCTCTCCCCCACCCACTCTTTCTGTCTTTTTCTCTCCCCCACCCACTCTTTCTGTCTTTTTCTCTCCCCCACCCACTCTCTTTCTGTCTTTTTCTCTCCCCCACTCACTCTCTTTCTGTCTTTTTCTCTCCCCACCCACTCTCTTTCTGTCTTTTTCTCTCCCCGACGCACTCTCTTTCTGTCTCTTTCTCTCCCCCACCCACTCTCTATCTGTCTTTTTCTCTCCCGACGCACTCTCTTTCTGTCTTTTTCTCTCCCTCACCCACTCTCTTTCTGTCTCTTTCTCTCCCCCACCCACTCTCTTTCTGTCTCTTTCTCTCCCCGACGCACTCTTTCTGTCTCTTTCTCTCCCCCACCCACTCTCTTTCTGTCTTTTTCTCTCCCCGACGCACTCTCTTTCTGTCTCTTTCTCTCCCCCACCCACTCTATCTGTCTTTTTCTCTCCACCACCCACTCTCTTTCTGTCTTTTTCTCTCCACCACCCACTCTTTCTGTCTTTTTCTCTCCCCCACCCACTCTCTTTCTGTCTTTTTCTCTCCCCGACGCACTCTCTTTCTGTCTCTTTCTCTCCCCCACCCACTCTCTATCTGTCTTTTTCTCTCCACCACCCACTCTCTTTCTGTCTTTTTCTCTCCCCCACCCACTCTCTTTCTGTCTTTTTCTCTCCCCCACCCACTGTCTATCTGTCTTTTTCTCTCCCCCACCCACTCTTTCTGTCTTTTTCTCTCCACCACCCACTCTCTTTCTGTCTTTTTCTCTCCCTCACCCACTCTCTCTTCCTGTCTCTTTCTCTCCCCCACCCACTCTCTTTCTGTCTCTTTCTCTCCCCCACCCTCTCTCTTCCTGTCTCTTTCTCTCCCCCACCCAGTCTCTCTCTCCTTGCCACCCCACCTGCTGTCTTCTGCACCCTCTCTCTCCTGTACCCCCCCCTCTCTCTCTCTCTCTCCTGTACCCCTCTCTCTTACTCTCTCTCTCCTTCCCTCCCTCTCTCTACCTGTCCCCACCCCACAGTCTGTTTCGTCCGTTCCTTCTCCTTACGCTTGTTTGTTATTTTCTCTGCTGGTGTTGCTTTCTCTCCTACCGTTGGTGGGTGCGCCCCTGTCTCTCAGTTCCGTCTGAAGAGGTGTGGTCTGCGGAGGCCCATCTACCTGGTGGAGGAGTGCGGATCGGCTGGCGCTCACCTGAGCTTGCCCGAGAGCACCCTGCAGCAGGCCATGGCCAACACACAGGTACATCGTATACGCTGGCTCATGTACACACACACCTCAACACCTGACCTGTTACGCAGAGAGAGAGACTCGCATGAATTGTCATTAGCATCCAGGAACACAAACACACGCAATGACAACAGAACTGTAGCAGTAAATATATGCACAGAAACACACTGTCTCACGTAAACACACACACACAGCACTGATGTCCCCAGATAACCTGTAGAGGCTTTGAGACGTGTGAGTGTCTCTGTGTCTGCATTAGTCCCCAGGTAGTGAGCAGTGTGCTGACAATGTAAAAAAACTGCGTTACCAAAACGTGTTAGAAAAATTAAAATCAGTGTCTGTCTGTGTGTCTCTCCACACATCTCTCAGGTGGTGGACGGCTTCTTTGTGAAGAGAGTGCAGGATGTCAGAGAGTCTGCAGCCTACCTGACCGTCATGACCCGACAGCTCCAGAAACTGTACCAGGTGAGACTGAGGTGTGTGTGCTGTGACAAGGCGAGTGTGTGATTGCTTGGAGAGGGAGGAAGGGAGGGATTACGGCTCTCTGTGATGTGTGCTGAATCCTCAGACCTCCTGCGGGAAGCTTCACTGCTTCCTGGGAGAACAGCAGCGTGTTAGACTCCACTGCTTCACTGGAGCACAGAGACCATGCAGGCTAGCAGCAGCTGTGTGAAGTTTCGCATGTGACTCTGCCTCCCTTTTTTTTTTTCTTCTCACACCCAGAACAGAACGCTGTTCTGTCGCTCAAGAGAGGGAGAAGGAGAGGGAGAGAGTGAGGTTCCGTGTCCGGGGAGAGAAAAAGAGAGCGTCTCCTGCTCTCTGCTTTCCTTTTCTGAGTTCAACCACGGGGCCGTCAAAAACAAGGTACTGCCCCCTGCGTGCTGGCTCTGTCAGAATCACAACCATGTGTTTACCTCTGTCCCTGTCTCTGTGTCATATACACCCAGTGAGCACTTTATCAGGTATTTATTAGGCTTATTTTTTTGAGTTGAGTCTTCTGCTGCTACAGAAGATCAGTAGCTTCTGAAATACTCAAGCCACCCTGTGTGGCAAAAAATAATTCCAAAGTCACTTGGATCACATTTCTTCCCCATTCTGTCATTTGGTCTTAAAACAGCTGAACCTCTTCACCACGGCTGCATGCATTTAGTTGCTGCCACGTGTTTGGCTGATTAAATATTTGTATTAAAAAGCTGGTGCTGGTCTACCAAATAAAGTGATCACTGAGTGTACATACCAATGTGAAATAAAAATCTATGCTATATAAGTATTGTATCTATATTTTCATAGGGGTCTCTAAAGCAGAAGATGGTAAAGTGAATGTATATTTCAGGATATTTATTCTTGTCTTATTGTTTGTTTACCTCCTTGTACCTATGTGTATTTGCAAGAGGAAAAGATTTGTGATGTCCGTATATTTGTGATACAGTTACACACAATCTTACTATGGTGCATTTGTGTGTGTATGTGTGTGCGACTGCGTGTATCTATCTTGCGAAATTGTATGTGCGTGTGTGTGTGTGTGTGTGTCAGTCTGTGTGTGTGTGTGTGTGTGTGTGTGTGTGTGTGTGTGTGTGCGTGTGTGTGTGTGCGTGTGTGTGTGTGCGTGTGTGTGTGTGCGTGTGTGTGTGTGTGTGTGTGTGCGTGTGCTGGGGTGTGCGTGTGAGTGTGTGTAGGTGGCCGCGCACGCGTACTGTGTGTGGGTGTGTATAACTGCCTGCCTCTCCCAGTGCCAGACGGTGAGGGAAGTGTTTGCCAGGCAGCTGATGCAGATCAGTGGGATCTCAGGAGACAAGGCTGCAGCCATTCTGGAGCAGTACAGCACAGTGAGCAGGTGAGCACAGGAACAGCTCAGTTTAAAATGGAGCCAGGTGGGAACCAGGGCAACTAAAGCCGGGGTGATTCATCAAAATGGAGACTTTAATGACAGATGCTCCTAATATAACCTCTAACCTGTTTTCCCATTACTAGACATGTTCACAAAGCCAATTAACCACGTGGACAGAAGCTAAAAGCTTTTAGCACCGGACAGTGATATGTCTATGTGGACCGTTAGCGCACAGCTCCACTAACCACAATGCTGCTAATGCCAGAGATTCATTTCTGATTTTGTTAGAGTTGAAGGCCTGGCAGTAGCAGCAGTCTTCTGCAAAAAAAGGTTCCTTCCTTTAGCGCTGTTCAGCCCACTTGCTGAAATGTACTCTAGTGTGCTGTGGCTTCCCACAGGAATAAACTGCCTGTTGTGTCTCAGGCTTTCGGCATAGTGTGCCGTTTGGCAGAAATGAATGTTGCTGCACAATGACTCCATTGGTCATTTTGGTGGATAAATGCAGTGGATAAATGCATGAAAGATGTGGATATGCTTCACCCACGGATTTGAGCTTTGAGTTGGCATCGCTTATTATTGGCTTTTTTAGAGCATCGGCACTGTTACCATGGCTGCTCTGTTCACCTCTATGGCTCTTGAAGAGTACACGGAAAGGACAAGTGTTTGTGATCTCGACAGGCTAATCTTAGATGGCTTAAGTTCTTATGTCATCACATAATTGATGATGCGCCCGTGTTATTTTTAATACCACTGCTCATGGGAGAGCTGCAATTACTGCAGGACTTCCATTAGACACAGAGTCTGTAAGAAAAGACACTTTCCAATAATAGATATAATATTAAAATCATTCAAATCAAATGAGTTATCAGAAAATGTAGGTACATGCCGGGTACCTTAGAACCCCATATGGGTTTGCTAACTGAATCAATATGTTAAGCTTGCGTGTACTTATAATAATATAAACATGTTTAGTTCTTCTCATCATAGGCCTAATAATTTTCCACTTTTAAATGTTTTATTGGACAACTGTAAAAATATACTGCCATTTAAAATACCAGTAGCTTTCTTGTGTAGTCAACTTAAATTGAGACTATTCATTTAAGTTTAATATGAAGGTATATGAAGCCTGCATTGCTCCAGGGGAGGATTGTCTCCTGCTTAGTCTAATCAACTGTACGTCGCTCTGGATAAATGCCTGTAATGTAATGTAATGGTAAGAAGTATAAATTTTGTCAGCTGTACAGCAATTTGTTTTGGTTAAAAAAAGTTGCACCCAGAATAATCCAGGCTGATGAAAGGGTTTGTTTGTGCGAGATCCTTAGTGCCCCTCTTTGGTCGACCATTTGGTAGCAAGAGAAAGTGCACTTTATTTTATTTTAAAATTCAGGGTTATATTCAATGAATGTCTGTGCTGGTCATTAGTTGCCATGGGAATTATGGATATCTTGTAATAGCATGGAGCACTCAAGTCTGACATGTTATAAAATCGGATCTACACATAATGCATTTCTCCAGAGAGGACAAATGGATTTAGTTCATGTTCTAAAATGTATTGTATATATTATGTTTTCACTTGTGGTCTTGTCTTATTTAGAAGTGTATGGGTGAAGATAGATTGCTTTGTATCAAGAAAAGACATGGGCCTATTGGCTTGTCTGGCTTAGGAAAATGTTGAGGATGTCTAGGGGGATTTCTGCTGGTTGCTGGTTTTTGAGATTTCAATGGTCTCTCATGGTATTTTTTATTAGTGTTTAATGACATGCAAACATTCATATATTTTGGATGATGTGGTTTAGCAGTGCTGAAGCTGACAGCTTATCAATCTAAATGTATTCAGAATGACCATCAGGAGAGTCTTATGGGGAGACCATAAGCTCAAAACAATGATTTATGTGTCAGACAGACACCACACAGATTTGTTTTTATTGGTAGAAAGTATAGCTGTCTAGAAAAAAAAGATTACCTCCATACTTTTAAGAGTTACTCTCTTGTTTATGGAACAATCAATTATCAGAATTTTAATTCTGCAGCTTTGACGTTGTAATACAATTGTTGTCTACAATGCTGGATTCATGGGAAGTGCTTTACATTATTGGCATTTGGCAGATGCTCTTATCCAGAGCGACGTACAGTTGATTAGACTAAGCAGGAGACAATCCTCCCCTGGAGCAATGCAGGGTTAAGGGCCTTGCTCAAGGGCCCAACGGCTGTGCGGATCTTATTGTGGATTAGAACCACCAACCTTGTGTGTCCCAGTCATTTACCTTAACCGCTACGCTACAGGCCGCCTCGCATATGCATAGAATGTATAGAAAAATGCATAGAAACTGAAGACATCAGCCATGTTTTCCCATCTTTCTTTTATTTCTTTTATTTCTGTTATTTCTGTCATTTTGGCTGCCTATGTGCTCATGGGACTCCCTACTGGAACTAGCCAAGTAATGCAGCGGGAGCGATGCAGTCCCCGAGTTAGGGTTAAAAAAAATATATAGATATATATTTTGGCAATCACGCAATAGTTTCATTGAATGGTGGCCATAACTGTATCTAAACTGAAAAAAGCAATACAATCGCCATCTTCCAATGCAGACAGAAGACTCGGCTCTTCCTAGATTGTAGAATTGATCCCAGGAATTAATCTGGCGTCTTCCTATGCCAAGATTTACCACTCCTTTGCCCTCTGTTTTACGTAGCTTGTTCAGTCCCCATTGTTATAGCACGTTTGATGATTTTGGCTAAATTGAATGCTAGCTACCTATATGGCTCCACGATTTGTTTATATATTCTTATTTTGTGTTTCATTTGTATTGCATTTTGCATTATTAATTTTTTTACAAGTATTATGGCAGTTGGACATGGTCAGAGAATTTTGTAGTTTATGTACTACAGCAGTGTTCGAAGTCTGTGTTTCCCAACTGGTGTGCTGTTGTGGAAAGAAGAAGAAGAAGAAGAAGAAGAAAAAAAAGTTTCAATGAACTTTAAAAACTTGCGTTGACAAATTCCATTAATAAAGGCCTAAATAAATGTCATTAAAATGCATATCGCTCGATGACAACCCCGAGAAAAGACATTTCGCTGTTGACATGAACGTCAGTGCATCCCAGGCTCCGTGGAGTGGTGGACCGTGAGATTGTGTAAAGTGACACAGAAAGACTGCTCTCGGTACACACGACAGCAGAGAGGGAGATGATGTTTAATGAGCTGTGAGGTGTGACCACATTGTCCCTTCAGTCCGGGCTGACATTCAGCCTGATTAATCTTATGCTTGTGTGCAACACTTTCTAATGTTCACTGGTAGGGCTATACCATACAATTCTTCCAAATGGGAATTTGCCCATGGAAATGAATAAGAATTTATTGAAATTAACAGGAATTCCTGTGGGTATTAATATTTTTTTGGCACACTGCTTGATTTTTTTTCCCCCTTCGACCCTTTTATAAAATTTTCTATCAGTGGAAATATAGTCTCCAAGGCAAATTAAAATGACATTATTGGCATTTGGCAGACACTCTTATCCAGAGCAACGTACAGTTGATTAGACTAAGCAGGTTAAGGGCCTTGCTCAAGGGCCCAACGGCTGTGCAGATCTTATTGTGGCTACACCGGGATTAGAACCACCGACCTGGCGTGTCCCAGTCATTTACCTTAACCACTACGCTACAGGCCGCCCCAAATAGGCTTTGAGAATCACTGTAGGCACTAGCTTTGAATTTTACTCAAAGTATCCTTGTAACCTTGCTCTAACATGTAAGATCATGGTTAGATGTTATCTGGCTGAAGCTAGTTAAGCCCCCACTAAGAACAGTGGCCCCTGGAGGCTGTGTTGGCCCACAACATCCACAGGTCCTGGTGGTGTTGATTCCATACCAGTATTGAACCAACTGTGCTACTTCCCATGGGCACACGGTCACAAACCTTTGGCTGAAAAGTGATTTGCAGTGTAGGTTGTATGTGTCCTGCTATTTTATGGAGAGTCGATACCTTTCAATTGAATTATAATAATAATTATAATAATAATGAAAAAATTAATCATTTTATACAATGTATTGTCTCAGAATGAATGAATGAATGAATGAAAAGGTGAACCCACATTACAGCTATAAATGGCCCATAAATGTATCTATAAAGAATCAGTAATGACTTCTCTGGTGAGACCGGTGCCTGGGATTTGCCTTGGCATTTGGCAATCCTCCAGCACAGTGGTCTCCATTACAGACCTGAGTCTGTATGACTCAATTTCTGTGGACGAAATGTGCCTTTTCCTGGCATTTCATGCTGTAATATGATCTAATGCATCCAATTATGGGGCATAAATATTCACCTAAGGGGCTGTGTAACAAGAACAATGCAGTCATGGGCTTTAAAGCAGACGTGGAATGCGTATAGTCTATTTTTTAAATGGGAAAATAAAAATGCAAATCTCATTGCTGCAAAAATGGTGCAAAAAATGGTTGGTCTTCATCAAGATACTTATTTCTGTTAATGCTCACATATTAAAATCACACCGAGTACTCAAGCGCACAAACAAACAAAGTGCATAGACCAAAAACAAACATTACATTATTGGCATTTGGCAGACGCTCTTATCCAGAGCGACATACAGTTGATGAGACTAAGCAGGAGACAATCCTCCCCTGGAGCAATGCAGGGTTAAGGGCCTTGCTCAAGGGCCCAACGGCTTTGTGGCTACACCGGGATTAGAACCACCAACCATGCGTGTCCCAGTCCTTTACCTTAACCACTACGCTACAGGCCGCCAAACATTTCAGACTTTCATCACTCATCAGCTAGCTGACTGGAAAATTTAGCTCACTGGAAAATTTTGCACTTGACTAGCTAGCAGGGATACTGGACACTGTTTTTGTCATAAAAAAATAATAATTAAAAAATATAGAAAACTTAAAGGTGATCAAGTTATAGATTTGCCCATGCATTTTTTTGTTTAGAGGTATGTAGTATTCATTCCATTCTTTAAATCAAAATCATGCAACATATGTTTGAAAATGCTCATTTCAAACCAAAATGTATGTACCAAGTTTATTTCCCTATTTGAAATGTAGCCTCCTGTCCAAGGCCACACTTCAGATAGTTGGATTCACAAATAGCAAGGCTAACACATTTCCACCTCGAATGTGCCCCCCTCCCTCCCCATTTGAGGGAATGTTAAAGTAGGGGAGGCAGAAAAGACTACTGACAGTAAGTGCTCAGCTCAGCTGTTATCTTGCCAAAAGAAGAGGCAAATGTTTCAGAAGTATTATGGACTTTCCTAATTTTGAGTAAAAGTGAAAATGTTAATAAATAATCTTAGAAATAAGGAAAGCACAATGTCAGAGCACATGAAAGGCTCTGATATTGTACGGTTGAGATGCGTTTGAGTGCTGGTCTTTCAGAATGGGGACCAGGAGTTGGTAGAGCTCCAGCTTCTGCTTGACACAGAAAGTGGAGAAAGGAGTCCAAGCAGTCAAGCACCACTCAGTTGCCATGACAGTCTGTGTACCCCTTTTCTCCCTCCCCCCCTCCCTCCCTCAGTCTGCTGCAGGCGTACGAACAGTGCCCCACTGAGACAGATCGGGAGAAGCTTCTGTCCTCCATCAGATATGGGAAATTGAAAAGGTTTGTAGCAAAGATATGACTTTTTACAAAACAATGACCGAATCCTGATTTGGACAATCCATGTTGGTAATATATGTAGAGAGTGTGATGCACCGCATGGCTTTTCTGTGTGTTTCAGGAACGTGGGCCCAGCCTTGAGCCGCACTGTGTACCAGCTGTATTGCACTCCTGGACCTCTGTCATAGCTGCTCTCATTCTTATACTCACACATTACTCATCCTGTACAGAAACTCTTACACACGCACACACACACAAACCCGCCTTTCCTGATTGGAAATGAACAGAAAAACATTTCTGTGCAGGCAGAAAATAATTGCTCTGTTATTTGTATATGAAATCGTGTTGCTGAAATACATATTTTTAAAGATGTATGAATAAAGATTGCTGAAAATGCGCCTATTTTTCTCCCCCTGATGACAATGCGTACAGTTTGTATCTAATCTGCTACACACCGTTGCATTTCTTGCGTATGTAAATGCTGTGTCTTGATCAAGCATGTTTAGCCGTTTTTTGGTATGTTCGGGGTCATAAGACCCATTCTGCTTCGCACCACATTGCACATGCTTATCACAAAAAGTCACAACGGTGCATAACATTCAGACAAATCCTCTATGTGCGCCTGCAGGTGAGTGACGTCAGACGTTCAGCTACTAAAGAATGAGTAGGTGAAGTGATGCCAACAGAAAATTCTTGAGATATTTATCTTGAAATGGACAAAGACCCATCAAATGATATTGGTACAACAATCGGAAATATTAGATTATGGAAGTTAAGTGAGAGGACGCGTACGCAGCCACCGACACTACCCTAACAGAAGCATCTCGCGAAGCATCTTCAAGGCAGCCCTTCCTCGATCTCAGCTCTTATCACCGTACACTAGAGAAACGCACGGACCGCCCTACCTGTGCTTCAGTGGACCCAAAACACCATTAGCTTATTGCCGGACCAGAGAGGAGTAGATACAACACGTAAGAAAATACGTTGGAATAAGAAGAGTAGGAAAGTGGGGCGACGACACGGAGAGTATTTCAGTGAAGATAATGCGTGTTTGCCGCGGGCTCTGTTCTCCGAGAAGCGGAACAGGACCAGCGGATGGGGTGATATACACGGCGAGGAGGTCCCGACGCTGGGCCGCCGGGTTTTGTGCCTCCCGGGCTGGTCTATGGTGCTAACGGGAGGGAATCCGAAGGGGAAGAAGAATGGGGGACAGAGAGAGAATCCAAGGAGTGACGGGGACAGGAGAAGCGCCCAATATTTCTGGGGGCGGGAGAGAAGAGGTGAGACGTGTTAATATTTGTAAATACCTGTTCTGTCTGCTTTGCAAATTTGTTGTTACGGGTTGCTTTGTGTTTGTTTACAGGGTCATGTTTTAAGGTTAGCTATGCATCTCCAGGCATGTTTCAATTTACGGGGATTTTTAAATAGCCTGCCAGCTACGTTCCTGGAGCATCCTTTGTTTGTAGGCTATATATTTACAATGCAGCCGCATATTCTTAAAAAAGGCTTCAGGTTTTTGTTTTATGTGTGAGTAGTAGTCAACTGCAGGGAAATTGGAGAAGGGGGAAGATGAGTTTGAATACCGCAAAGTATTCTAATTCAGGGCAGAGTAATAAGTGTACCTGCAGCTATTCGGCTGTTTGCATTTGTTTGTTTTTGGTGCTGTCAGTAGCATAGGCTACTAAGCTTCATGCCACTAGGCTATATAGGCTACACTGTAACTATTCCCGTTTTGTTTACGTCGTGCATTTTATATGCAGCCTATACATCGCATGTTTTAAAGACTACATCACTCTGAATACCTTGTTTACGATATTATTATTTTTGACTATCGGGGAATAGCAGAAGGCTATCGTGACATCGACTAAAATAGATATGTATCGACCAGGTTGCAAAAATAAATGCAGCCCACTACAGAAGAGCGTTTTTAAAAGGTAGCCCGATCGTTGGCATTTGCTAGCCTACATGGACCACAGTATTTGGTGTTGAATATAACCATGCATAAACCGTACTGATGTTTTCACCTTTGTGACTACATTCATATTGCATCACCACCATTAACGCTTATGCTATAGGATTGGCAGCAAGGTAAAAAAAAAAAATCGTTTAATCAGTCGTGCATTAGGGGCAGGGCTATATGATGAACCGCCACTTGGGTCTGCTTTGCGGTGTGAATTTCTCCACTCCAGCAGCTCACGCTCCGCGTCCTCTCTCCTTCCGTCTCCCGCAGTATGTTTCGCTTCTGCATTGCAGCTGAAGATGCTTGCGCGCTGGAAATGGTTTATTCTCTGCACACATCTCTCACCTTTCTTCTCCTCTACGTTCTCTAATGAGCGTCTGCCTCTTGTCTCAGTTCCCAATCCTCACTCTCCGATCCAGCGGCTGTCTTCTCACTTGCCTGCCACGATCATCCGCTTTCTTTTTTCGGTTGCAAATTTTCGTGTGAGGCCTTGATTGACCCAAGAGCCCTCATTTATACAGGAAAGGAGCATCATGCATGCAAATATGTAAAAATAGTCTTTAAAAATATATATATATTTCAAGGCACCGATAGAAACTGCTGGCATATTAACCCCCCAGACCCGTATTTTCTTGGAACAGGCGCCCCCTTACCGGTGCCGTCATCCGCTACCACCCCAGCTGCATTTGCAACAATCATCCTTCCACGTGCTGCCCGAGAGTGTTTTTATACTGTATCACTCCCCCACACTAACGCCTTAGCAGGCTCATTATAACTGTAGAACTGAGTTGCACGCCCCATAACCCTGTTGCAAACGAACTGACTTCCTTATTTAGTGCAAAGAAAGACGGGTAGCCTATTCGGTTGTTTTGCCTAGATGAAGGAGCTGGTTATTATGACCAACTTAATAAAAACTGTATGAGGGACAATTAGGCTCACACCTAACTAAACATCCATTATTATCCTTCTAACCACAATTATAATGTTAAGAAATTAATTACTAGATATGCATGGTTCAGTAAAATAGCCAGTGTGGGCAGAAGTCCCCGTATGTCACACCTCGGTCTACGCTTCCTTTATATCTTTGCCGTGCTCCTGGGATTCGGCTGTAACCATGGTGTCTAAGCCTTGTTGTGCCGACCCGGTTGCCCAATTAATCAATAGCAGTTGAGAGCTATGACTCAAACTAAAAGAACCCTGGAGGCCGAGCTTCGAAAGCTACTCCGGTGCAGTGATTTACCAAATCACTGGGAAACCCAAAACAGCCTTGTCAATAATCCTATTTTTTAATGAGTAAGATCAACTGAAGGTTCAGATAATTGCAGGTCGACTCCCAGAGGAACAACTGTAGAGGCCTTCTGCCTATCTGAATGTATCTGATCAGAACAAAAAAAATTCAAAAGCTGGTCATTCATTTGTTTGATCACTGTAATGTGTGTTGTGTTTGGTCAAGAATATTGGAAAAAGAAGAAAGAAAAAAAAAAAGCTTAGCTGGAATACAGCGTGTGTTTCATCGATCAGAGATAAAATGTTTTGGAAATGTGCTGAATTAAATTATTCTGTCTGATGATGAACATGATATTGTGTCAAGTGCTTGATAGATATATTTCCTTGGATGTTTTATAGCCTGCTAGTTGCGTCTGTGTTTGTTAGATATATGTAATGTTCTGGCATTTGCAAATTAGATTTGTTCTGTCCTGCACACAATTGATAGACAAGTTTGTGTTCGCGATTTTATGAATAGTATTATTGGTTCATAAGTTATGTTTTGTCTGGTATATGGTAGAAGAATGCTTGTTGCTTTGTATACACCAACAAGCTTTGTGTCTGTCTGTGTTGCGTCTGGTTTTGGTAGATTTGTTTTGTCTGGTGGGATTGATGGCTTTGCTATGGTACTGTTGAAATTTAGCCTGGTGTGTAATCAATCTGGACTATGGTAGAATGTGATCCATTGCATTTCACAGATTTATTCAAGTGAAATCTCGATTTGGCACAGGCCATAATCAACAGTGATTTGAAATTGATTAGCATGCAAACCTCTACTGAAAAGGCCTGCACTGACATTTCTCTTTTTTGTTTGCAGAATGTCTTGCTGGGTTTTATATTTAGACGCACACAGTAACTACACATCATGTATACTAATGAGGGACAGAACACAGAAAAGGATGGTTAAAAAAAGAATCGGGTGGTAATTTTAGGAAGGAATACATTCTTTGATATTGTTACAGGTGCAGACAGATCCAGTTCACATTTGCACATTAAATTATTCAGGTTCACGAAACAACATTTTCTAAACCGGATGGAAATGAAAGAGAGGCCCTGCATGTTTCTGACTGAATGGAATATGAGGGTAAGCCAGCTTAAGTTGTTACTGCCAGTGCATCAGACGGATGTGTGGTGACCGGGCCTTCCTATGGGAATACATCAAAATTGCCGTAATTGCATTTGATTTATTGACTCATTAAACACAGGCAAATAAGTGCGAAAGACCAGGATGGGTCAGTGTTGAAGAGGCCCATCAGGTGGTGAAATTCAGAATGAATTTGGGAAGAGCTTATACAGTTACATGTTGGGGCCAATTCTGATATGTTATTGTAGTTGCACAGAACCACACCAGGGGGTGGGCTCTTTCTGATGTATTCTGACTATTTTTTGTTAACTGTTACTTTATCGACACTAACTTGGCTCCTTACTTGTGTTACCCATGGGCCATTCCTATGAGAAATTATATCACCTTTTAATTCAATTGTAGCTGTAATTGATGGTCTTTAATTGGAGGGTGATGGTAAAAAGGTCTTGCAGATGTCTGTAGCAGTAAAACCCAAAGGATACAGGGATACCATGTTAACATCATTTGAAACGTTTTTATCGCTGGGTAGTGAGCCTCATTGATAACAGTGGTTGTGAGAAACATGTACATAGTATATTCTTCGCTGGAACAAAGCACATTCTGTACTGTGAGATTCTGTGTGTATAGAGGGTGGTGCTCGGAGCTAATGGGGAACAGAGAGACAGACAGGGAGACATGATGGCTCTTCCACCAGCAGTCAGGGAGTCCCGTCATTGCTGAGGAATGTAGAAATCCATACCGTCATTACCAATGCTGGGTTTACAGTTTTAAAGTTCACCGTGAGGTACGGCAAGGCCACCTCTACATTACTTTGTTTGCATTCTGAATGTTGGTCGGTAAAATTTTGCTTCAAGGAAGTAAATGCAATATGTATTGCTGGCATATCAGTGTTTTTTTCTGTCTTTCTGGACACCCTTAAAAAAAAAATCAAGTATTATTATTTTTTTAGTTTTTTTCTTACATGTTCTTGAACCTTTTATTACATTTTAATCTTTAAAAATTGTATTTTTATGCCTATGTCAAGCACTTTGAATTATCTTTGTATATGAAATGTGCTATATAAATAAACTTACCTTGCCTTATGGAGACAGATCATTGTTGTACTCCTTGCTGTATTGCTGTACAAAATAAAGATAAAATTATCTTGTTCCCTGGGTTTGGGGTAAACAAAATATGAATGGTTAAAAAAAGTCTGAAACTGAAATGGGATATTTATATTGCGGGGGCTATTATGATTGTTCTGGTTTAACCTGATATGAAAAGCAAGTGAGACTTCCATATGGACATATTTGTAGAGGGATTAAAAAAGAGATGAATGGTGGTAGATGGTGGAAGAGAGGGAGGGTCCTCAATTTTGGGCAGCACTGCTCCCTGGAGGTGTACAATCTGCCGCTCTCTTCAATCCTGCCCCACCCCCACTCTCTACATCCCTGTCCCTTCATAACAGTGGTCCCCAGTCCTGTTCCTGGAGATCTACCGTCCTGTAGCTTTTTACTCTCCAGCCCTAACAAAGCACAGCTCACTCACCAGCTAGAGATGTCATTGAGAAGATTCAGGTGTGCCAAATTAGGGGTGAAATGAAGACCTACAGAACAGGCTGGTTGATCTCAGGTACAAGGTTGGGGACCACTGCTCTATGCTTGCCAAATTAACTTAACGTAATGACAAGATAAGACCTTTCAGCCCAGCACTACTTGTGTTCTGTACTTACTGCTTAGTTTGCCTAAAGGCTAAATAGTATCTAGCACCGTTTAATTAATATTTGTTCATTCCTCTTTAACTTTTACCACAAGCTGAAAGTAGAGCCTACCAGCCGGGTGACACCACACAAATATTCCTTTAACAGTCCTGTGTAAACCCCGTTAATTTTATCTGGGTTCTTCCTTTGCCACAGTTCGTAACAGTTTCAACAGTTAGATCGGAAATTGATTTCTCGAGTGCCGATCCCATTTATAGCTACAATCATAACTGGTTTGATTGTATTTTCCTAATAAGACTTCATTGATAATATCTGGGTCCGAGGCCCTGGCATGCAAAGAATGCTTGAGAGACTTCAAGTTGTCAGTCTTTCCAATTGAGATGCGGTCTCCTCTCTCTCTCTCTCTCTCTCTCCTCTCTCTCTCTCTCTCTCTCTCTCTCTCTCTCTCTCTCTCTCTCTCTCTCTCTCTCTCTCTCTCTCTCTCTCTCATCTCTCTCTCTCTCTCTCTCTCTCTCTCTCTCTCTCTCTCTCTCTCTCTCTCTCTCTCCTCTCTCTCTCTCTCTCTCTCTCTCTCTCTCTCTCTCTCTCTCTCTCCTCTGTCTCTCCATCTCACTCTGTCACTCCCAGTTGCTGAGTTAACCCCGGCTCCTGTTACAGACTGATCAATAGACAGCGAGACAGAGAGGGGGAAGCCAGGAAGTAGCTTTAGATGGTTAGGCTTTATTAAGTTTTCATATTGGTAGTATACCGCATACTGTACTGTCTCAATGCCCTCACCTGATGATGTATTCATTCAGTCATTGTATATGCAACTAATACCACAGAGTTTAATAGTTTGCATAACAAAGAAAAATATGTAACTATGCTTCAGTCTGCACTCAACGTCAGTGTGTGTGCTTACATGTGAGTAAGAGGGAGCATTGTTTCTGAGCCAAGATGGCTACGTGCCGGGTTGCAGTTTCCCTCTGTCGCAGCAATGGAGAGGGAGCCATATGCTGACTGAGCAGCTGGTCAAATTGCTAGGACACTTGTGTCATCCTCTCTGCCAGTGTCCTATCTTTTGACCTATTTATCATCCCCATCTCTTCCACAGATTTTGAGTATATCTGAATGTATACGCTTTCTAGACTTCCCTGAAATAAAGGACCTTTTTATAATCGAGAGATTGTAGACTCACCTAAGAAGACCTGGAGGGGCGGATGTATTGTACACACACTAATGCGCATGTTCGTACGCACAGCGCTTCTGCAACCGACACCCCTGCCTGTGGGATTCCGACACACAAGGTCAGCACAGGACACAGAGAATACTGTGGAGCAGGGATACTCAATCTTTCCCAGATAGGGCCGGTGTGGATGCAGGCTTTGTTCCAGCAAAGCACCTACACAGCTGATTCTACTAATCAACCATTTGAGGCTTTGCTAAGGACCTTGAATAGTTATTAGCAAAGTGGAGCTGCTTGGTTGGTACAAAAGCTTGCACCCACACTGGCCATTTCTGGGTGAGATTCAGTATCCCTGCTGTAGAGTATACTGTCGAACAGAAAATGTACAGTAGTACAGTACAGACTGCCTTTCACCTTTTTTTTTTTTTTTTACTAGGGCTGCAGAATTATTTTGATTACATTTTTTGGTCCAGTTTTCAAATTATTTGTACAGTCCCAGTTTGTGCTTCCGACTGATCAGTGTAATTATGCCTGATTTGAGTAACTGATGGAACTGGTGACTATGGTTCATGACTGGAACCCGGAAGGTTGGTGGTTCAAGCCCCGGTGTAGCCACGATAAGATCACTGCAGCTGTTGGACCCTTGAGCAAGGCCCTTAACCCCACATTGCTCCAGGGGGGATTGGCACTGGCCTTGTTTTGTCTAATCAACTGTTAAGTCGCTTTGGATAAAAGAATCAGCTAAATAACAAATTATTATTAGAAATGTATATACATTTACACGCAGTTTGTATTGTATTGACTCCCCAGCCCATCCGACAGTTCAGACCTCCAGCATTTTGTCTGGTTTTTTACGAATTTTACGAAATCGTCTGGCAACCCTATTTGTCACCTTTAGCTCACTCCATTCCTAGGATTAGGACTGCATTGTTGGAAGCTGCCTCTTGCCGTTGGGTTATAAGGGGGAACTTGAGCTGGCACAGAGGTCATTCATTATTGGGCTGCTGCATTAGTTCATCATGTTTGCACTTTGGCAAAATGAATGCATCCTTGTCATGCCAGCAAAGTGGCTTCAATTCGGCTGATTGACAGAATGAATACGATGCAGAGAAGGGAGGGGGAGAAAATTGTGTTTGGTCGTCTGAGAGACAATTCTGCTGATTGAAGCAGAAGAGTGAGTGGCACTGAGGGACCAAGTGGTCTGTGTTCCAGTTTCTTTGCATTTTCATGCAACTACTGGGTTTTATTTGCTGTTGCGCTGTTCACATTCGTGGAGAGTCTTACTTTGCATTTTATCCGTTTTAATGTTCCTTTAGCTTAATTGTTTGGACTTGTCCATTGTTTTGATGAGCAAAACGAGTTGGAAGTTGCCATCGTGTATATGGATTGTGAAGAACGGCATTTGACCTGATGCCATTGCTGGGCCACTTTTTCTGACCTCTTACCCTCACAAGCATGGCGGCTGTAAATGGTCTGTCTGATTAATATTTTATCAGCAATAACGTCAAGCATTCTTTGGCCATGGAGAGAGAGAAAATTACCCGTGAAAAAACTATTCTGTACACGTGGTCAGATTGGCTGTGCATTTTCCTGTCTCTGTATCTGTTCGTCCTTTCATCTCAGCTTGTTAATTATGTCACCCTAATTAGCGTGATGGCATAATGACGAAAGCAGGCTACTCAGCCCCACAATGCTTGCCATTTTCCTACCACTACAGGGTACCTACTAGAGCTCACTGTTTACATACAAACCACATAGTATCTACCACCGTATCAAGCCTGGTTTTGAAAACCCCCAGAGTTTCTGCCTCTACTAAATGGCCTGACAAGCTATTCCACACACTAACTAGTCTCTGTGTGAGAAAAGACTTCCTTCATAATGTCTGTGGAGAATCTACCTTTCGCTAATTTCTATTTATGCCCCCTTCTACTAACAGAACTCAACCTGCAGAATCTCTTGAGGTTCATTTTGTTAATCCCTTTTATGAATTTAAAAGCCTCAATCAAATCACCCCAACAGTAAGTCTCCTTTTGCTAAGCTTGAAGACATTACGCATCTTAAGGCCTTCTTCATAGCTTTTTATCTTTCAGGAGGAAGTAACTAAGAGAGGTTTAGTTGTTAGCATGCAGATATCAGCGCAGTGACCACATAGAAGTGTTATTTAAAGCAGGTAATCTCCAGTTTCAGCCAATAACTCTGTCTGACCCCATCAGTGTGGTCAGTGCCTCACGCCGGTAGCCGGAGCAGGTGTGTGCGCACTCGTGTGTGTGTGTGTGTGTGTGTGTGTGTGTGTGTGTGTGTGTGTGTGTGTGCGCGCGTGTGTAAGCTGTGTTAGTCACTCAGCAGGAGAGTGGCTCCACTGCGCATAAACAGTGCGATGTAATGGCAGTTTATTATGGGTAATGGGTGACTGTACAACTGTAAGTGCGACTGTGTTTGATGTAAGTCTTGCTCACTGTATTTGGTCGTTCTGTCAGGGAGTCTGTGCGAACCCTGCATCTGACTCTTTGTGTTCCTCCATGTGTTCATCCCGGCGTGAGTTCGCCCTCCCCTCTCCCTCCCGTCCTGCCGCTGGCTGCTGTCGAGTCCTGCCATATGGCTGTAGTACTGCAAGCTGCCACTGGAGGCAGCAGAGAGTGTCTGGTTTCCTGGCAGATTGCATTGTAACTGAAAATCTTAATGCATCCACTTCCCCATCATTACAGTGCATTTTAACTGGAGCTTGGCTGATGCACAGGAAATGTCTTCACTCTTTGAGAGGCACTGTGGGAATAGTCTACTCCATTTACAGTCCACAGATTTCCTTGCACAACCTGGAATAAACACTGTTTTGTTATTGTTATTTAGTTCTTTGTTATCTGCTCTTTTTTGGGACTGATAATAATGATATTTGTTTACATTTTTTGTCCGAATGTGTTGTAGATGTAATGAAATGAAAAATGGAAAGTTCTTGCCCTGGTTGAGCCCAGTATTAACTCTTTATCTCCTCTTCCTTTCATTTTACATTCCCTGGCTGGCCCTTGCTTCCAATGTTCCTACATCATTTCCTCATGAACACCACCACATTTCCATTTGCTCGTGCCCTTAACCTCATTTACTTACTCACTCCTCCCTTTCCCTGACCTCTGCTCTCTGATTCCCCTCTTTTCTGTTCTGTATTTCCCCTTCCTTCTATTCCTCTATTCCCACCTTTCACCATTCTCTCTGCCCCCTGCTCCTCACCATTGTGTGTGCTCCTCGTTCTGCCCCCCCCATCTGCCCCCTCTCTCCATCTACCACCCCCCCTCTCTATGTGCCCCCTCTTTATTTGCTCCCTCTATCTGCCCCCCCCCTCCATCTGCCCCCACTCTCTCTCTGCCCCACTCTGCATCTGCTCCACCACTCTCTACCTGCCACCCCTCTCTATCCGCCCCTCCTCCTCTATCCGCCCTCTGTCCGCCCCCTCTCCCCATGCTGTCCCTCCGCTCACGTCCTGCCCCCTGTCCTCCGGCGTCCCCCTCTGCAGCAGCGTCCCCTGAAGCAGTCTCTGACGGGCTCCCTCTGTAGGGAGTCGCACTGGAAGTGCCTCCTGCTGACGCTGCTGATGTACGGCTGCTTCTGCACGCTGGCGTGGTGCGGCCTGTGTCGCGTGCCCGTGCTGGCCCCCGAGGACCCCGGGGGGGGGTACCACCCCGGCGAGCGGGCCCGGCTGCAGCACGACAGCCCCTGCTCCAGCGGCTACGTGTACATCCCGCTGGCCTTCCTGGCCATGCTGTACGTGGTGTACCTGGTGGAGTGCTGGCACTGCTACTCCAAGACGGCCACGCTGGCCCAGGCCGAGGTGGCCGAGGTCTACGAGCGCGTGCAGAGGCTGCAGCAGGCCACGCCCTGCATCTGGTGGAAGGCCATCAGCTACCACTACGTGCGCCGCACGCGACAGGTACGCCGCGCGGAGGAGGAGAGGGGCAGGAGGGGGAGGGGGAGGAGGAGGAGGAGGAGAGGGGATATGAGGGGGAGGAGGAGGAGGAGAGGGGATATGAGGGAGAGGAGGAGGAGGAGAGGGGATAGGAGGGGGAGGAGGAGGAGGAGGAGGAGGAGGAGGAGGAGAGGGGATATGAGGGGAGGAGGAGGAGGAGAGGGGATATGAGGGGGAGGAGGAGAGGGGATATGAGGGGGAGGAAGAGGAGGAGAGGGGATATGAGGGGAAGGAGGAGGAGGAGGAGCAGGGGCAGGAGGGAGAGGGGGAAGAGGAGAGGGGATATGAGGGGGAGGAGGAGGAGGAGAGGGGATATGAGGGGGGGGAGGAGGAGGAGGAGGAGAGGGGATATGAGGGGGAGGAGGAGGAGGGAGTGAGGGAGGTGGAGGAGGAGCAGGGGCAGGAGGGAGAGGGGGAAGAGGGCATGAGAGATTGGAAGCCAGAGCACGGGGCCAAATAAGTGGAGAGAAATCAAAGGCTGTTCAGAGATGTTTGTAAGGGCTGAGGGAGGTAGCTGTTAAAAAGACAGGGTTTTCACCCTTGATAAAAAATGAACATAGAAATAAAGTAAAATCTGACTCCTAACAGACATTTTAGTGAGTAGAACATTACCTTAAAAATAACAAGCCAAAATAACACTTTCCTCAAATTGCGCATTTCTCTCGCAGGTGACGCGCTACCGAAACGGCGACGCCTACACCACCACGCAGGTGTACCACGAGCGCGTCAACACGCACGCGGCCGGCTCGGAGTTCGACTACGCGCGGCACGGCGTGAAGGACGTGTCCAAGCAGCTGGTGGGGCTGCCGGAGCACCCGGCCGTGCGGCTGCGCTTCACCAAGTGCTTCAGCTTCGCCAGCGCGCGCGCGGAGGCCGCCTACCTCACCCAGCGCGCCCGCTTCTTCGGCGACAACGAGGGCCTGGACGACTACATGGAGGCGCGCGAGGGCATGCACCTGAAGAACGTGGACTTCCGCGAGCACATGCTGGCCTTCCCCGACCCGGCCTGCCCGCCCTGGTTCGCCCGGCGCAGGGTGTTCTGGCTGGCCTCGGCCCTGCTGCTGTCCTGGCCGCTGCGCGTGGTGGCCGAGTTCCGCACCGCCTACGTGCACTACCACGTGGAGAAGCTGTTCGGCGACAGCGAGGAGCGGGACGGCAGCGAGGCGGGCAACGAGAGCGGGGGCGGCGGCGGCGGCATCGGCTCCAGCTACCGCGCCATCTCCCGCGTCAACACGGTGGACATGACCGAGCTGGAGTGGCACATCCGCTGCAACCAGCAGATGGTGCCCAGCTACTCCGAGGCCCTGCTCATGGACCTGGACTCGGGCTCCACCCCGCCCCCCCCGCAGGCCGCCGCCGGGAACGCCCCGGCCCTCAGCGCCGGGTACTTCCTCCAGAGCTGCCCCCGCTGCCGCCGGTCCTCCAGCAGCACCTCGCTCCCCTCGCGGATCCGCGGCAGCGTGGCCCTGGGCGGGGCCAACGGCCACGCGCTGATGAACGGCACGGTGGCGGGGATGAGGGCCGGCGGAGGGGGAGGGGGGGCGGGGGGCAGGCTGGTGCCCAGCCGGAGCGGCTTCTCCCTGGGGCGTCTGCAGGCCTCGCGCCCCACCTGCCTGTTCCACTCCCTCAGCATGGGCGGCGGGGTCGGGGGCCGGGGGGACGATGGGGGAGGAGGGGGGGGGTTCCTGGGCCTGGGGGGCCGGCAGGACGAGGAGAGCCGGGGCGTGCTGGAGGGGGAGGGGGAGGACGAGGAGGGAGAGGAGGAGGAGGAGGTGGGAGAGAGGGAGGCGGAGGAGGAGCAGGGGCAGGAGGGAGAGGGGGAAGAGGGCAGGGAGGGGGAGAGAGACAGGCCCCCAGCCTATCAGGATGCTTTCTTCTTCCCTGTGCTGATTGTGCACGGGGAGGAGAGCTGCCACGGAGGAGTGGGCATATGAGAGTGAGAAGGACCAATGAAGGGAGAGACAGGGAGGGATGAAAAGAATGGGAGGTAAATGTAGATAAGGAAAAGGAGAGGGAGAGAGAGAGAGAGCAGAAGTGGTTAGGCCTAAGAGGGCACAGGGCCAGATGAATGGAGAGAAATCACAGGCTGTTCAGTTTAACGGGTTCCTCCCGTGGCCCTTAGTGTTTTCACCCTTGATGAAAATGAACAAAGACAATGAAATGACACAAAATCTAGCTACTGAGGTATATTTTTAATGAATAGTAACCTTAATAATGATTCTGTGGAATTAGCCAAAATAGCACCTTTCTCAAATGTATTACCCAAAGATATGTGTCACAAATATTCAAATTTTCAGCACTTTGTTCAACCTCCCTTCATAAGGAAAACATTACTGAGTAAATCTTCTATAAGAAGAAGGAGAAATGTATTTATACTGTATAGTGCTTTTCCAGCCAGAGCATGGTGCCCAAAGACAGCTGTGTTATCTTCACAGCAGTGAAGATAACAGCATATTAAGATGAATTAATTAACATATTCCATTGGGATCTTTGACCATTCTTCCATACTGAATATTTCAAGATCCTTCAAATCTTTCAGGTCTGTGCTTGACTGCCCTCTTCAGTTCAAATAGCAAACTTTAGATCGGGTTCAAGTCTGGAAACTTAGATGGCCATTACTAAAGACTAATGTTGTGGCCAGTTATTCGATGATTTTGAGGAATGTTTGGGGTCGTTGTCTGGCTGAAAGATCCGTTTGCAGCCCAGTTTCAGTTTCCTGAGAGAGGAAAACGGGTTAGGCCACAATGGTACTTCCTGCAGTTTGTGATTCCTTTGACCTTAACAAGAATCGCAGTACAAGTAGACGCAAACAACCAAAAACCAAAACAAAATTTTGCCTCAATCTGTCCATAATACCTGGTCCAATCAAAATGTTTTTGTTTTTTTTCCAACAAACTATTATTTTTCGTTGATTTCTCTTTTTCTGTACTAAATTAAAATAGGAAGTCATGGAAGGCCACCACATTGAGGTGAATTTACAAAAATAGCATGTTCATATAGAATATGTTAGTCCAATCTTATTTAAAATAATTGTTATGGGTGTGAACAGCTGTGACATTCAGTAGATTATTTGTCCGATAACAGACAGGCAATGCCAGATCTTTTTTGCTAATTGTGTTAGCATAAAAAAGGCTTCTTTGCTCATCTTCATCAAGGGTGGGAATACATTTTGAGGGCACTGTAGCTAGATCTGACACCAGGAGTACATTTTCTTCATTTTCTTTTGGAGAGCGATGGAGGATGGGATCGTCCTGCCTTTTTCTTCCAGTGTGTGCCTGTCTTCCAGCTAACTGACGCGGAGCACAAACAGCTCAGAGCTGTCACTGACTCTGGAGCTGTTCAGGAATGTCCTTTTGTTTTTAGGGAGGCAAAATTCTGCTTCGTTGCCTTTTATTTTAGTTTAGTTGAACAAACTATCTGACATTACCTCTTGGAATCGGTTCAAAACAGAGGAACACGTTTGGCTCTTCTCTCCTAGCTGCCTGTCTGTCTCTCTCTTTCTCTCTGACTGAGCTCACGTCGAACAAAGAAACAAACGCTGACCTCTCGTATCACATCAGGAAGGTTTAGGGGCTGCTGGCCGCCATCATCATCACAAGCCGCTGCATTCTCAAAACACGAAATGCGCATGTGGTCTGTGAAGTGCGTGTGATCTGCAGGGGTCTACAGCAGCATCAACCCCGTCAATCACATTTCAACGCCATCCATCCTTTCTGAGCTACAGCTGGAAAAAGCAATGGGAGGAGAATGGATCTGTTTCTCGATGCGTCACCTTTTCAGAAGTGCTGCGTCTCCCGGTCCGGAACCTCAGAGGGCCCTCTGAGAGGGGCTGGAAGTGTAGGAGGGCTTTGGAGAACCGCCCAGGTTTAACGCCCAAACGGTCTCCGTACGGTAAGAGTGCGGCCTCTCTACACCACCTCTTGACCTGTGTGTGGGTCATAGCCACACCTTTTATGTTCAGTCAACTGTAAAAGAAGAAAGAAACAGAAAATATTGATGTGTCAATTGTGTCTGTAAACCTACCATGTTGTACACCCTGCTTACCTCTCAGGGGAGAAATGTACTCCCCTCCATCTTCAGGATTGTGGGAGATGGATGACTGAACTTTAACCCCAGTGAAATTTCTCTCCTCCATTTTCATTGCTTACTGACCAAAAGATGGACCCACCACCTGACAGATGACTGAAAGAAAAGAGAGGGGTTTTAAGAGACACTCAACCCCTCCCAGCTTTACCTCTGCCTGCTTGTCTTTTTTCCTGAAATGGAAAACAACAGAAAGAAAATGATGTGGAGGATGAGCAAAGAGAAGAGGAAGTAGGAGCAAGAAAGAAAGGGGGAGAGGAATGTTGCTCTCGAGGTATTTGTAGCTTTACATTGACTGTCACCTGTTTGTTTTTGGTGAAAGAATCACATCGTTATTGCACTGTTGTTTTGATTTGTCTCTGCATCGTGCCGTTGTGTAAAACACCGTCTTGCCTCGCACAAGGGACTGCTCCCTGACTCTGACTCGTGCACTGTGCTCTTCAGCATTGCCGTACGGAAGGACGTTAGACATGATGCAAGCCACTGTTCTCTCCTGACACAATGTGTACTCTTGTCTATGATTGGCCCAGACTGGTCACACGGTCTTATTTGAGTGTGAATTGCAATCAGAGAAAGCGGACTCGCTGATTTTGGTCACTGCACGAACATTAGTACATCAAATGTCTTCGGGACATTATTTTTTTTTTTTTTACACTGCTCTGAAAAAACATAGTCACTCTTTCAACTGCAGAACTTATTCAACTTGCAGAATTATTTCATTTTCAATACATCATCCCACAATTGTGCCACACGGGGTGGTATTTTTTATTGTTTAGCCATGAAGAAATTTGTTGTAATTGTATAAGTTTGATAATATGGACTGTTGTAAAATGACTTGATGATTCAGAGCCACTCTTGCATTGATGCTCACGCACAGGGCAGACACAAGCCAGGCCTGCTGTCATCTGCCTTAGCCGGACGTGTGTCATTCTAATGTACACCAGTAGAGTAGACTGCATTCCATTTTACTGGACCTCACTGATCGCTCACGGGCTGGTGAGCCCAAAAAGTTGTTACGGTGGACATTTACCCCCTAGACCTGCCCATCTCCCCATGTTTTTTTAATATAAATGTGCAGGTGAGGTATATTGGTTCACTGGTGGATATTGGAAGGAGGAATTGTGATGCTTGTGCTTTTGCTTATTCCTGTTATGGAGAGGGAGAGCTATTGCTTCCAGTAGTTTTTTTGTGATGAAATTTTTTTTATTCAAGAAAAGAACATTCCCCCCCCACCCCTCAACCCCCCATAATGACACCCCTTGCTCCCGGACCACAGACACAATGAAAAGACAACCCAAATCAAGAATGAAAACAGCTGAAATCATAACAAAGATTTGACAGCAGCAGCTGCCGATTGCCAGGCATCCAACTTTCTGTGATTAGCGCCATAAGCCATCGATGCCTCCATGTGGACAATTTGGAGAAAGCCCAGTGAGACCAGGACAGGGAGTGTGGTGGCTTCCTGCAGTGAGGTCAGCCAGCCATACACATTGTCGAGGCAGAGATTGCTTTCAGTTGATTATACATGGATCTGCCGGGATGTAATCGTTCCTATCCGAGTGCAATCTTTTCATGATGCCAGAACTCTGCCACTGAAGCGAGAGGCATAGCATTGCTAAAGAAGCTTGCAAGCCCCATTCGGATGACTATGCAGTTGTGCTAAAACAAATCTGTTCTGTGGTGTGCTGCTCTCTAATATTCCTAATGCAGTTATAACCTCAGCAAGAAAACTGTGCAGTGTCCATTAAGTGTAATAGTTGTGCATTTGTTTCTTTGAAATTTCTTACAGATCCGGGGTATTGCTAAGTTTTACCCAGGTTCTTTTTTTTCAGCCTCTCAGCTGAAAATACTATTAAGAGCCATGACCCTGGGTTTATGCCAACAAATTCTGCCTTCGCTCACCCTGACATGAATAATTAAATAACAATAACTTGTGTCCTTACCATTACCTTGTTTTGAGCTGGCAGACAGCCGATGATTCATGTCAGTGGTCATATGGTTATGCCTGGCCTTTGCTCTGGCCGTCAATTTCATCAGGGTTTTGTTATACTGTCGGCCCACATCATTTTGCCTTGGAAATATGTCAGGCTTACCAGAGAGATAGCTGACCTACTGCTGTGATTGGTCCAGAAATATGCACACCTGGACACCATGTTCAGAGGACTCTAGAACTTCAGCATTCTACAACACAGATGTGTTCATCATCTCTCTCTCTCTCACACACACACACACACACACACACGTACACACAAAAGCCAGGCACATGCAGTCAAGGCAGGAAATTATTTGAATTACGAGTATAAATATTGCTGTTTACAAACATAATGTGTTTTACACGTTTGTCAGATGTTAGTCTGTCGTCTCTTTGTTGGAGTGAATGGTTCTTGCTGTGCTGTACATTTTTGAGATATCTATGGTGACACAGTGTCATTGGGCTTCTGAGAACTGTCAAAGCTGACATCATGATATACAGTACACCCTGAAAATAAAGGAGGGCTTACATCACATCTTCCAAGCATGCCTTTAGTAAGATTATCGAGGGCATTTTGGGTAAAATGTTTTACTTGTATGAATTTATTGTGTCAGCCTAACATCATACTTTGATTACTGGCATAGTATGACATACTGTAGTATTAATTTACTTTCACCAAATTTAACAATGTTGACCTATTTTAATATAGAATATTGGAAAAATGGCCTTCAAATTAGCCAATCTAATGGTCATTTTCAAGATCAGCATATCTGGTGTGTGTGCACACATGCGTGTGTGTGAGTATGTGCATGTGTGAGTGTGTGCGTGAGTGAATGCCATTGTTGTAGTGAATTCTTTAATTTGCCTCTGTTTAAGTCTGTACTTTAGTTCATTTGTTTTCTGTGGGTGGGGTGGGGTGGGCGGGCACAGAACTACACACACCCTCTAAATATAGGCACAAACCACACGAATGCCCCTACACAGATTCAGTCTGGGCAGGAAACCGTTCTCACAATATTGATGTGACAGTGCTGTAACGTTGATGTGGCATCCCAATTACATTGTCAGAATGTTTTGTGCAAGCAACATGAATGTGTACTGACAGTGAAAAGATAGATCTTTTGTAAAAGCAGAGAATGTACACTCTTGACACAGTAGGTCATAGTTGTGTTTATCTTGTGGCTGATCTGTTTTGGTGGGGAAGTGGGAATGTGGGTAAGACCTTATCAGATCTTCAAACTACACTCAAATTTACACCCAATGTTGAAAAAGGTACTTCTGCTATTCCTACTATTACTATTACTATAAAACGATGAGGATGATGATGGTGGTGGAGATGAAGACATAAATAAAATCAAACTGCTTCATTTAAAATGATTTCTCTCTCTTTTGTGCGGTGATGTTTTGCAGCTGGGGTGCGCAACAAGGGCCGATCTGTTTCAGGATGCTTGAACAATATTACGCTTTTAATTATTTAATTTGCTCAATCCTGTCTTGATCTGACATTTGTATAAGCATCAGCTACAGCTGCTGACTGCAGTACTATCCTAAGGATCCTACTATGTTCAAGTACAGGACTGAACCAGTGTCGTTTATAGAACTGTCAGAAAAGTAAAACTAAAGTAACTGGTTGGGAGAAAAACCAGCGTGCAGATTGGCCCTCCAGGGCCACAGTTATGGCCAGGGTAATTACATTACAGCATTGGCTTCTGCCACACAGTTTTAGAGCGAGTCGATTGGTCAGCAGCTTGCCTGTCTCTGTGGCCCAGCAGGTTGCTCCAGGGGGCTGGTGTGTTGAGGTCACTATTGACCAATGACATCAGCATCATTCCAGCCCTCCGCCAAATGACTGATACAATAGAGTGTGTGTGTGTGTGTGTGTGTGTGTATGATTGACCTCAAACAACATGCATAAATCAGGTGCGGCTGAAACTTTGAAATTCATGTATTTTTGTAAAATGACATTGGCACACACTATTCAGTTTAGTGAAATCATTATTTAGTCCATAACATGTGGTACTCCATGGAACAGACGCTCTTCAGTCCCGTAGCTCCATCTAGTGGTATGTAGACATTTAGAATACAGATGGAATCTGTAAATCAGTGATCAGCAGCTCAAGGTTCCCGAGAGTGCGCTGGTTTTCCACCCTCCCTTTACCTGAGAGTCAGGTGTGAAGACAGTCCAGCCAATCAAAGGAACTAATTACCCGGGAGAAAAGAAAACCAGGGCTGGTTTCGTAGTCGAGGGTCAGAGGTGATGATCCCTGCTATAAATGGCATCATAACAAAAATGAACGATGAGAGGAAAATAAATAAAAATGACTGAAGGGAAGATGAGTACACTCTAAAATGTTCATTTTTAAATCAAAGTCCACGTCATCCCACTCGTAAAAACTTGTTTGTTTTTTTGTGAATTTGTTAATTTGTACACTCAAAGAGAACTTTATTACGTGGACCTGTACAGCAGCTTGTTAATGTAAATATTTAATCAGCCAATCAGGTGGGAGCAACTAAATGCATAGAAGCAGTAAGTGGATCGGCTACAGCAGCAGAAGTCTAAAGAATAAGTCGAATAAATACCTAGTAAAGTGCTCACTGAGTGTATATGGAGATGGGTTACATCAGCACTCATGTTTTTCCTCTCTTATCCCCCTCTCTCTCACTTGTGTGTGTGTGTGTGTGTGTGTGTGTGTAATCTGGGTTTAGCCATGGGTCTTATTCGGGTCACGTTTCTAGCGACCAGTGACAAATTGGTAAGACATACTATCTGTAGACAGGCTTGCACAAAGAGCTGCTTTGAAATCATTAGAAAACAAAACTAAATGTCTATATTGCTAATGTGCTGAAGGGACGGAAATAAGACAGACTTTAAGTAAAGAAGAAGAGAGGAAGGCCATTTTAACAGCTAAACATTCCTATATTCTGAGAGTTTTCAAACCAGTCTGACTTTGGTAAGTACATTACATTTCATCATTGAGTCTGGGTAAATTATAATCTGGAATTTGTTATGTGTTTTTATTTTGAAAATATACACAAAATTTATAGAACATTTGTAAAATCTCCTGTATGTGTGGGTGTAAATGGCTTATTCAATATGTTAACACACATTTATCACAATTAACACTTAACACATTGTGACTATTGACCTTTATGTAATGGGAATGATGACGGTTATGAAATGTTAAGCACTGTATTATTTCTGCGCTGGATTTTATGGGGTCAGTTCTCTTAACCCTTGTGTTGTCTTCATATGATGTACACACCCCGTGTTCCCCGAGTCAAAAATGACCCATCCTGACCGGATCCCCTGTGATAATGCCTCTTCATCTCATTTTAAACCCTAAATCAATATATTTCATCTTGAAAGAACCTGTCAACCATCCATTAATCAGTGAATAACTGTTTTCCTACTTTCTGCAAAACACACATCATAATAGATTTTCTTCATTACTGCAATAGATGTGTTGCCCTTAACTTTGCAATTTCATAACTGCACTGTTAAAAAAGGCACATAAGACAATCTTTGTACCCCGATGATGTATTGTTATAAAAAATATATGAAAATGGACATTGATTAACCTTTTCTAACGGTGCTGACTCCAGGTAAAGCAATCAAATTTCATGCAACTGCTGTTAAACTCAGAACGTGGTCATTTTTGACCCTGAGGACAAAAACCCTGGGGATAACGTGCAGGACCGGCCTGCTTCATGAGGAGTCGGATGAGGCGGAGAGCGTGGGACAGAAAGGGGATAAGGGAGATAAGCTCCTATAAGCTATTTGGACAGAGCTGGCTGCCGTCGGCCTGGTGCTGTAGCCGGGCCACTGTGTGCCGCGCTGTGGCCACACATTTTCCCTGGTTATTTGTGCTCTGTTCTGTAATCTACTGGACTGTAGGTTGTGCAGTCCACTAATACCCAGATAGGTTGTGATCACATAAGCCATCCAAACGTCTGCTGAAAATTCTGATATTATAAGAATATTATAAGAGTATTTTGAGAATATATGTGAAGCCCTCACTTTTTTCTGATTAAACGTGAGCATTAACCACAGCCATAGAATGACACGTCCGGGGTTCAGGGAGATCTTTTTCACATTAAAGCACGTGGAGTACAGTGCATGACTTTGAGAAGTGAAAATGTCTCATCCCTATCATTTCTGTTGTTTTGGCTCTGTACTCTGTATACTGGATTTGGAATTAAACGATGAGTATGAGGTTAACGTGCAGACTGTCGTGTAATTTGAGGGTATTTCACACGTGTAGAAATGACATCCCTTTTTATAGTCTCCCCATCTTTGGGGACCAAAAGTAATTGGACAGTTGGCTTCCCAGCTGTTTCTGATTAGTCGGGTGCATCATAGTGGCTTACTTGACTGTCATTGGCACATTGGTCCTCATGTTGACAAACTTGAATAACAGACTCCAAAAGTAGTCAAAAGTCTAGAATCAAGACTAGATGCTGAAAGCTTTCTTATACCTGCACTACGGAAGTGATTGAATACACCCCACTAATCAGAAACAGCTGTGAAGCTGTGAACTGTCCAATTACTTTTGGTCCCCTAAAATGGGGAGACTATGTATAAAAAGTGATGCGATTTCTACGCGACAGTCTGCACTTTAATGTCATATTAGCTGGATAAGTGCACAGAGTAAAACCTAGAACAGCTCTTGTTACTTGTCCATTAGATTCTGGGTTTAAGTCCGTGCACTTATCCACCTAACTCAATTATCCTGCTCAGTGGAACAGAGGTGAAAATCCAGGTTCAAAAAGTAAAAGTCAGGTGTCTCGGTGGCGCAGCCTGCAGAGCACTGACCGCATGGTCATTGTGAGCCGCGACGTCAACGGTTCGAATCCGACCGTCTGACAATTTATCACGTCTTTCCCTCTCTCTCGCCCCCATTCTTCCTGTCTCTATATACTGTCCAATAAAGAAAAAATATCTAAAAAAAAAAAAAAAAAGTAAAAGTCCACCTCAGTACTATGTTGAAATCATCTGCATTTGCTAATTAGCACAAAGGCGGTAGACCTAACGAGTGAAAACGGCTGGGTGAGTGCATGGGCGGGTGAAAAACATGGCTGGATTTGTACGTTCTGTCCGCCCCTGACCCAGACGATGTCTGCAGACCGGGCGGGCTCGGTGGCGTGCAGCGTGGAGGCGCTGCTGGTGGACGCGGCGCAGGTGCAGACGCGGTGCCGGCAGCACAGCGAGCAGCTGGCCGCAGCGGCCAATCAGCTGCGCGAGGAGAGCTGCTGTCTGCGGGAGCAGTGCCAGGCCGCTCAGCTGGACATGGCCAGGATGCGCAGGCAGCTGGAGGAGCTGCTCGACACCAAGGCTGCCTTCGAGGCCCGAGAGAGACAGGCCCGCAAGCTGAGCAAACGGCTCTGAGAGAGAGAGCAACACACACACACACTCATACACACACACTCACACACACACTCATGCACACACACTCATACACACACACTCATGCACACACTCACACACACACACACTCATACAGAGAGCAATGCACACACACACACACACACTCATGCACACACACTCACACACGCACTCATACACACACACTCATACAGAGACCAATACACACACACTCATGCACACACACTCACACACACACTCACGCACACACTCATACAGAGAGCAATACACACACACTCATGCACACACACTCACATAGAGAAGAATGGAAAAGAAGTGCAAGTTTGTACCAGGAGAGAGGAGAAATGAAGAGGGTGAAATAAGTGCTTGGATAGTTCCTCACAAAATCGCCAGACAATTTTGCACTGAAAGTATACATTATGGTCGCATTCATAGGAATTTACAGCTGAATAAATTTGTATTGGGCAAACACATTCTCATTTTCTCCCCCTATTTTCAATTTTCAATTTAAATAAGAATAAAAATCTGAATTTTAAGAATTCAAATGTAATTTCTAATACGCCATTTGTCCTCCTTCCCCCGTGCTCCCCTATGTCACTTGTGCCCTATCAAAGCAGAGGCTGCACAGCTTCCTGCAAGGCAGTCTCACTTCCTGTGAACTCCGATGTCCGTGTTTATAACAATAACACATTTCCATAATTTCCAGTTGTGGTTTCACAAAGCAATTCCTAACCGAGCAATGAAATGGGTAAATATTGTATTCATAGCTAACATTAATCATTATGTTCCTTGAGACACAATGCCAATGTATTTGTTTTAGAATAGAATAGTGTTTTAAACATTACTTTCAGGGTCACCGTTTGCATTTCCTTATGAATATGAATGGGAGGAAATGCAGTTGTGTTGAACCATAAACCCTGATTTATTGCCAAAAACCATTCTAACCACAACCCAACCCAAGAGCGTGAGGTTGAGGCTTTCAGTTCAATCATTTCCAATTCTGTGTGGCCATGGAAGACCGCATGGACAGAGAAAAACCAGAGATGGTGTCGTACCTCTAAAATATGTATCACTCCTGCTGTAGAATCCAGCAATGACCAGCTTGAAATGACCAGCTACCAGTTGTTTCAATACTTAACTTCAGCTGGTCACGCCATGTTGAGTATGGAGCTGGCCAACCAGCTCCCAGCTGTTTCAAAACCTAGCTTGAGCAGTTTTTTTCAGCGGGAACTCATCATATTACGTAGTTGATGATTACAAAGAAAATACTGACAGTTGCACTTAATCACTGTCAAATAAATTTCAGAACCAAAACATTTGATAGACTATCAGAAGGTAGTATCACTCTCAAATGCAGGAAGTTCCGAAAAAGAGATTTTTATTGGCATACATTGGTCAAAACACACTTTACTCTCAAATGTAAAGATGGACACACACATGCACACTCATATATACATGTAGACACCTATATACAAAAATAAGATTTTGTCTTTCACCAGTATCTTGGCATGGTTTTGTAATAGGAATTGCAATAGGTATAACGTCTAATGAAGGAAACCCCTTTATATGCAGGGGGGATGAATGCAGTGGAAATAAATGAAAAACAATGGCGAAGGCTGATGTTATTTGAAAGCTACTAGCTTGATTGCCACCAGGTTGTATCTACAGCTTGAAATCCAAGTTGAATGAACATGTCCATGAACATCTCTACATATTCAAAATGTAATACACACCCCCCACCTGGTGGTCCCATCCCAGAGGAAGCCACCCTTTCTGGAACAACCAATAATGAACTCCAAAATGCTAGTAACCTGAAGAATATGGCTTGAATGTTCCATCCCTCCAAAGGCAGCAAGTCACATATTTAACTTTGCAGTGCATCTTTGAAAAAGCAACACTAGAAATTTCAATCAGTTGAACCAGGAGGATACATATAGCCTACATGCACCCTCAACATACAGCAATATACTTTGCATTTCACGTTGGCTCTGGTAAAAAAAAAAAAAAAAAGATATAAAAACCTATACATATTTTTTTTTAAAAAGCCTTCTCAGTAAACTGGAACAGAGTTTATTTGGAAATCCATCCATCCATCCATTATCTGAACCCGCTTATCCTGAACAGGGTCGCAGGGGGGCTGGAGCCTATCCCAGCATACATTGGGCGAAAGGCAGGAATACACCCTGGACGGGTCGCCAGTCCATCGCAGTTATTTGGAAATGAATAACCTATTTAAAACATGTCACACTGTATAAAGTCTGGGATTAATTAAAATCTTGACTACTTTAACACAAAATAGTAATAATAATGAATTGTAGGTGAAAAGAAAACATAAAAAATCTGTTAAGTAGGTTGTGGGGTTTGACATGATACTATACATAAAAACCAACAGCAGGGGGAGCAGAGACAAGCAAAGATCCACATGAACGCTTCTGTAGTTCAGTGATCTTCAGGGATTAAAGCTGACTAAGTGCCTTTCTACCAAAGAGCCAGCAGCCACCAGAAAACCTTCAACTGCTACACCAACACCTTTACTGCAGCCAGAGGAAAAATAACTGTCCCATGAAAACAGATACTATGAAATACTGCTTTCATGGACTTGGTAAAAAAACAAAAACAAAACAAAATTTTCATGTTGCATCACAAGAGAGAGCTTTAGTGGGAGGGTGAATGTTGGACTATAGCTTACTCTTGCTCCATTTCCAGGCCTTGGGCAGCCTGGAGTGCACATTGGCTATCTGATTCAGGGGCAGGACTTTTGCATACAAATGCTGCACACAGTGCTAATCTAGGCTCAGCAGTTAAAGGTACAGTAGGTAATTTCGGAATTCTGTTGGTCAAGAGAGGAATAGCAGCAACAAACACCTTCAAACTACAACACTGTTTATCCCTCCCTCTTCTCTGTAAACGCGCTGATGTTGAAATGTCATTGGCTGTGGCAATTAGAACCAATTTTCAACCAATGAACCTGAATTATTGTACAGTCATACAATGTTTTGAGTGTCAGGTCATCAACTGTATATTTTGAAACTTGAATTTAAGGACTATAAACACAGGTAGACGGTGAGTCAACACGAGTCAACAGCCTACTAACATGTGATGAGACTATATCAACCGCATAATTTGTATTTGATAACCAGATCACATAAGCAGCTTTAAACGTAGACCAGGGAAATGGAATTCAAGTCCCAGAGGGTACAGAGCCTGCTGGGGTTCACATTAACCTCATGATCACATAAATTAAAGCCTTAAAACCTTAAGTTGTGTCATTTACTTCTTTGAGAAGTCAACACACCCGGGGATAATTCATTACCCAATATTTTAAACAGAAACCATCCTGAAAGGGGATGCAGTCCACAGATTAGGATTGTGGGACCTGTTCAATTTGGCTCAGAACTTTGACTTTTGAATTCATTTTAGTAGTTTGGATTGAGAGAGGCTATGGGGAAGTGTAATTTACTCGCAAGACTTCAGAACCTCCTCTTCTGCCGGAGTGGAATGGCCCATCCTAAGCTGAAATAGTCTGGTTCATGCAACGGCCAATTATGTAATTGATCACATATCATGTTCCAGAACATTATGGTACAAAGTCAGCAATTCTCCCAACAATGGAGATTTTTTAATTAATTAAAAAATAAATTACATGTTATGTAAATATGTGTGTCTACTGTCAGTTTTCTAAGACATGAAGTAGTAGGCAATAGAGAACAAATGGCCAACCAGGGGGTTCAGATGATGTCCCCGTTTTTTTGGAGGCTTCTGGTGCATTTTAATATGTTCAATTAATCCCTAATAAATGGCTTTATCCTTACGCATTTTGTTAAGTTTACGTGTTAAAGTTTTGTTAAGTTCAAATATCAAACATCACATAAAATGTAATCTTGTAGTGCCATTAACCAGACATTTGCTCAGAAAGAAATAAGAAAATATGGTAATGATAACTTGAAGAAATAAGGGTGGGGGGCATTAACAGGGCGTTGCTGCAAAAGAGCATGGGAGCTCACTCTCTATAAATAACAGTTTCATGAACACTATGATAATAACTGTGTCCGTTCTGGTCCGAGAGGAGGAATTTAGTCTCAGAGCGGCTGGCTCTGAACTCACGCAGCCGGGGGCTCACGCTGGAGACCTCTCCCCTGGGCGTGAACTCAGGCAGCGAGGGGCTCACGCTGGGAACGTATCCCCTGGCCGTGACCGCTGAATCAAGGCACCTCTGGATAACCACTGCAATGAAGATCACCAGCCAGGAGAAGAAGGTCACCCACACTGATGTCTGACAGAGAATTACACAAATACATATGGCATGAGAGAGCAATATGACCTTCATATGCACTTTTCTGTACGTTGCTTTGGATAAAACCATCCGCTAAATGACATGCAAAGTAATGTAATGTAATGACAGTAGGGTTGGCATGAGTCTGGAAGAGAGAAACGTGCTGTAGTGGGAACAGATTAGGGAAAGCAACTACACAAGTAACTGAATGTAAAATAACATTAATCAAGTAGTAGCAACACATGAACACTACACTGCAGTGACAATGGGGGTGGAAAGATAATAGTTATAGTTCATGTACTGACAAGTCTGTCAGTGTGACATACTATAATGTCAGTGTGGTTATGCCAAATTTAAAATGTCATTATCATTCCTATTATATTTAATTAGTATTAATTATACATTTACATTTTATTTGACAAACATAATGCACCAATAAGCCAACTGAGCAGTGTCAACAAATACATTTTTCACATGCGCACCAATGGTGTTTAATGGAGTCCACAGTTGGAAAATGTGGAAACAACATGTAAATGCTTAAGTACTGTATATATTCATCCCAATTCTAGGTAATGTTAGGTTTGTTCAGAGTTGTAGTTCTGGAGTCAAATGTGCAGTTCATCACTCCTATAACCATGCAGTTACAATAATATATTATATAATTCAGTCCATAGTCATGCTGTTCCATCCATGATAACTGAATAGTTGGTTGCATCTGAAGTTGGCATTCATTGTGTGGTATGTACTTTGTGGATCAGCACTGACCTCTGCATCGAGCAGATTGAAGAAGAATCGCGTCCCTACGTACGGGGCGGACCAAGGCTTGTCCTGTGCCTCCTCACACCTTAAACACAACACAGAGATTCTCAGATGGTCATACACTGATGCAGTCTGTAACTGCTCATGTACTGAACAAACCCCAAGAACCTGCTGGAGACTGACTTCAATGGTGGCTGAGGCCCCTTGCTGCTCTCCTGGTGAAACATTCAAAACAGTCACAGATACACAAATGCAGAGTATAATTGTCCCTCACCTGGTTATACCTGGCAGGCTGATTATAGACTCGCAGAGGCGATTCCTACCAAACCTTAGGACACACCCAGTCACCAACAGGAAGAATGAGAAGACCCCAGAAACCAGAAGTGTCACGTACATCGAAATGTGTCCCCTGGGAGAAACAGGGACACAAACAATGTCTCATTTTATCAAAGCCTGTCAACACATACATACTCAGACCCTGTGATCGGTCAAATACAAACCAGTATTAACCAGTAGTAACTCTTAAGTTATCAAGTAGATATTCAAACTCGAACACAACTCAACCTACTGAACACATCCACAAAGTATATATATATATATATATATATATATATATATATATATATACAGTGGTGTGAAAAAGTGCTTGCCCCCTTCCTGATTTCTTATTTTTTTGCATGTTTGTCACACTTAAATGTTTCAGATCATCAAACAAATTTAAATATTAGTCAAAGACAACACAAGTAAACACAAAATGCAGTTTTTAAATGAAGGTTTTTATTATTAAGGGAGAAAGAAAATCCAAACCTACATGGCCCTGTGTGAAAAAGTGATTGCCCCCTAAACCTAATAACTGGTTGGGCCACCCTTAGCAGCAACAACTGCAATCAAGCGTTTGCGATAACTTGCAATGAGTCTCTTACAGCGCTGTGGAGGAATTTTGGCCCACTCATCTTTGCAGAATTGTTGTCATTCAGCCACATTGGAGGGTTTTTGAGCATGAGCCTTTTTAAGGTCATGCCACAGCATCTCAATAGGATTCAGGTCAGGACTTTGACTAGGCCACTCCAAAGTCTTCATTTTGTTTTTCTTCAGCCATTCAGAGGTGGACTTGCTGGTGTGTTTTGGATCATTGTCCTGCTGCAGAACCCAAGTTTGTTTCAACTTGAGGTCACGAACAGATGGCCGGACATTCTCCTTCAGGATTTTTTGGTAGACAGCCGAATTCATGGTTCCATTTATCACAGCAAGTCTTCCAGGTCCTGAAGCAGCAAAACAGCCCCAGACCATCACACTACCACCACCATATTTTGCTGTTGGTATGATGTTCTTTTTCTGAAATGCGGTGTTACTTTTACGCCAGATGTAATGGGACACACACCTTCCAAAAAGTTCAACTTTTGTCTCGTCAGACCACAGAGTATTTTCCCAAAAGTCTTGGGGAACATCAAGATGTTTTCTGGCAAAATTGAGACGAGCCTTAATGTTCTTTTTGCTCAGCAGTGGTTTTCGTCTTGGAACTCTGCCATGCAGGCCATTTTTGCCCAGTCTCTTTCTTATGGTGGAGTCATGAACACTGACCTTAACTGAGGAAAGTGAGGCCTGCAGTTCTTTGGATGTTGTTGTGGGGTCTTTTGTGACCTCTTGGATGAGTCGTCGCTACGCTCTTGGGGTAATTTTGGTCGGCCGTCCACTCCTGGGAAGGTTCACCACTGTTCCATGTTTTCGCCATTTGTGGATAATGGCTCTCACTGTGGTTCACTGGAGTCCCAAAGCTTTAGAAATGGCTTTATAACCTTTTCCAGACTGATAGATCTCAATTACTTTCTTTCTTTCTCATTTGTTCCTGAATTTCTTTAGATCTCGGCATGATGTCTAGCTTTTGAGGATCATTTGGTCTACTTCACTTTGTCAGGCAGGTCCTATTTAAGTGATTTCTTGATTGAGAACAGGTGTGGCAGTAATCAGGCCTGGGTGTGGCTAAAGAAATTGAACTCATGTTTGATAAACCACAGTTAAGTTATGTTTTAACAGGGGGGGCAATCACTTTTTCACACAGGGCCATGTAGGTTTGGATTTTCTTTCTCCCTTAATAATAAAAACCTTCATTTAAAAACTGCATTTTGTGTTTACTTGTGTCGTCTTTGACTAATATTTAAATTTGTTTGATGATCTGAAACATTTAAATGTGACAAACATGCAAAAAAATAAGAAATCAGGAAGGGGGCAAGCACTTTTTCACACCACTGTATATATATTGTATTATTAGAGTGTGGTCCAAACAATATATACAGGCATACAGGCTGTTTAATTCTAGTGTGAAACAGCGGCCACTAAAAATATAGCCAAACTGAAATGACAATGGCTTTTCACCGCTCAAAAACCTGACATTTCATCAAATGTTTAAGTTCATCCCAAATTTCTATTGACATTTAGGTTAAAGCTGAAGAGGTTTGCAAACCCTGGTGAAAATGCTCCACCTCTCACCTTTGGCTGTCTTTGGCCACACAGTAGCAGTAAAGAGCGAGGGAGAGGCAGTATACAGTTACGCACACGGAGATGGTCGTCACAAAGTAGCAGGGGGACTGGGAGCTGGGGAATTCTATGGTAAGATTTGTTCCGTTCAAACGGACAGTGCCGTACAGAATGCACTTCCCAGCAAACTCGTCCTGCAATGCAACATAGGCAAGTCATGGCCTTCTCATACAGACTCTTTTCTGAAAAGAAACCATCAATTTGTAGAACTTTCACACTTGCAAGCACATCATCATACTGACCACATTTGTGAATTAGTGGGCTACTGTGTTTTAACAGTGCCTGATGTTTTCACGTTCAGTGTTCCCCAACAATGTCAGAAATTGTAAAAAATCTGCTTCCCTTAAGTATTTGGACAATGGTAAAATTTTGGCTCTGTAATCCAGCACATTAGATTTGAAATGAAACATTCATTTTGGTAAGCCTATTGTTTGGCCTACATCTCAGACTATTTTTCCCCCCTAATTTCTCAGCCTCATGCCAATGGCTTCTTTGACTGTCATTGGCACAACTCTGGTCCTCACGTTGAGAAATGCAAACAAAAGAACAGAAATTACCACCGTCCAAATTCTTACGGACTGCACTGTACATTCTTTACAAACTGTGACTGAAACTCAATAGGCCCACAAGACGTTCGGCAAAGAAACACTCCTTCCACATGTATAAGATCAAGATGCTGCGGTTTACTCCACAAGATCCCTTTTTGCTATCAATACAGGGATTCCCCAAGTTAATCAAATAATTTTGTGCTCACAAAAATGTACATTAGCCTCTTATCAACGTATTTTTCACATTGACATGCCTGCACATATACTGTAATTGACGAAAGAAAAGTGGGCAAACTATTTATTCCAGCTCATCTGACTCTAATAACACGCAGTTAATTGGACACAATAAACCGCCGAGGACGGTCGCATGGCACAACAAAGGATCGTAAGTTAAAACGCACAGGCGCTTGCCTCTTCGGCGTGGGTTTCGTTTTCTCCCAGTTCAAGTGGACGCTCAATTCCGTAATGCGTGCATCAGTTACACTTTCGTTTCCTTCTAAGAAGTTTAACTGCCGTCAAGCCAGACGCCAAAATTTTAAACAGGAGAAACTACTTTCACCTTGAGCCGAAAATCTCCTACACCACAAGAATCACGATGTGCACGTGACAGACGTGTAATATCTAAATAAAATGACTTAAATAGTGATACAGAGTTAGAGTTTGCTATCGATTGCTGATACACTTTTCATGAAAATATAGAACGTATAAGCACAAAAACCAAAATGGTTTAAAACTTAAAAAAAGCAAGCAAAATGACATTCTGCCTTAAAATCATGAACACAAGTCACCAACTGAAGAGACCATATGAATAGAAATACTGAGAGGGGTTTTTGATGTTTTTCTTTTCTTTTTTACAAATTGTAGTAATGTAGAATAGTCATGAGAAAATAGGTGAAAAATAAGTTATTGAAAAACTACCGGGTGTAAACAGAAACTGTCATTTTCGGCAACCTGGCTACCTCACTACTGTCCCTTCTCGCAGGACTTGTCGGAGAACAGCCTACGAACACTGACAGCTGATATGCCAACATGGCATGAACATAAATTACATTACATTACATTATTGGCATTTGGCGGACGCTCTTATCCAGAGCGACATACAGTTGATTAGACTAAGCAGGAGACAATCCTCCCCTGGAGCAATGCAGGGTTAAGGGCCTTGCTCAAGGGCCCAACGACTATGCGGATCTTATAGCGGCTACACCGGGATTGGAACTTGCGTGTCCCAGTCATTTTACCTTAACCACTACGCTTCTGTTTCAGAACCCCTCTGTGCTTATCTCATCTGCACTTAACCCGACAAGGCAGAATTCAAAAGTCAAACGTACACGAAGCAGAACGGGATGTCTTTAGGGCCAAGACAGATTACTAAGCATGTCCGCTATGAATGCAAAACTTTGTTTGAACTTTGTATTTTAAAATGACAACATATTGGCAGTTGAGTGAGAATCAACGCGGAACCACATGCTACGCAAGACTGTCGCAGAGTGCAAATTAAAGCTAGTGGAGAGCAACGACGCGTGTTTTCGTCAATTTACCTGAGTTATTGCTACCGATGCTGCAGTAACGATTCCGCAGAAAAAACATACCACGTACAGCAGGAACTCCACAAAGAAACAATTGAGCGCCATCGCATCCTCACTGACCAGTCCTCGTCATGCGTACTCTCTACATCCGTCATTACGGTGGACGCCCTAGTAGTCAGTGCCTTCCTTAATTTAAGAAAAGCACATTGCCCACTTGTTTTAGTCGTGTAAATTCATGAAAAACAATCAGAATCTAGTTGGTAGGATACAGTGCATCCGGAAAGTATTCACAGCGCTTCACTTTCCCCACATTTTGTTATGTTACAGCCTTATTCCAAAATGGAATAAAACATTTTTTTCCTCTAAATTCTACACACAACACCCCATAATGACAACATGAAAGAAGTTTTGAAATTTTTGCAAAAAAATAAAAAAAACTAAGAAATCACATGCACATAAGCATTCACAGCCTTTGCTCAATACTTTGTTGATGCACCTTTGGCAGCAATTACAGCTTCAAGTCTTTTTGAATATGATGCCACAAGCTTGGCACCCCTATCTTTGGCCAGTTTCGCCCATTCCTCTTTGCAGCACCTCTCAAGCTCCATCAGGTTGGATGGGGAGCGTCGGTGCACAGCCATTTTCAGATCTCTCCAGAATCTGATTCAAGTCTGGGCTCTGGCTGGGCCACTCAAGGACATTCACAGAGTTGTCCTGAAGCCACTCCTTTGATATCTTGGCTGTGTGCTTAGGGTCGTTGTCCTGCTGAAAGAGGAACCATTGCCCCAGTCTGAGGTCAAGAGCACTCTGGAGCAGGTTTTCATCCAGGATGTCTCTGCACATTGCTGCATTCATCTTCCCCTCAATCCTTACTAGTCTCCCAGTTCCTGCCACTGAAAAACATCCCCACAGCATGATGCTGCCACCACCATGCTTCACTGTAGGGATGGTATTGGCCAGGTGATGAGCGATACCTGGTTTCCTCCAAACATGACGCCGGGCTGCCATGTGCCTTTACTAAGGAGTGGCTTCCGTCTGGCCACTCTACCATACAGGCCTGATTGGTGGATTGCTGCAGAGATGGTTGTCCTTCTGGAAGGTTCTCCTCTCTCCACAGAGGAACGCTGGAGCTCTGACAGAGTGACCTTCGGGTTCTTGGTCACCTGCCTGACTAAGGCCCTTCTCCCCCGATTGCTCAGTTTAGATGGGCGGCCAGCTCTAGGAAGAGTCCTGGTGGTTCCGAACTTCTTCCATTTACGGATGATGGAGGCCACTGTGCCACTTCATGCTTGGTTTGTGCTCCGACATGCACAGTCAACTGTGGGACCTTATCTAGACAGGTGTGTGCCTTTCCAAATCATGTCCAATCAACTGAATTTACCACAGGTGGACTCCAATTAAGCTGTAGAAACATCTCAAGGTTGATCAGTGGAAACAGGATGCACCTGAGCTCAATTTTGAGCTTCATGGCAAAGGCTGTGAATACTTATGTACATGTGATTTCATAGTTTTTTATTTTTAATAAATGTGCAAAAATTTCAAAAAAACTTATTTCATGTTGTCATTATGGGGTGTTGTGTGTAGAATTTTGAGGAAAAAAATGAATTTATTCCATTTTGGAATAAGGCTGTAACATAACAAAATGTGGGAAAAGTGAAGCGCTGTGAATACTTTCCGGATGCACTGTACGTCATATTTTCATGTAAATAGTGAAAATACGGATTCTAACTGGGGTGTAGCAGTGAAACCAACTTGGCCACACACAAGGTTCACTGTACATAAATGAAATTGGTCTGAAATTTCTGAAACAGGCTGGAGGACTTTCAGGGTGTATAGGTGGGGTCAGGCCAGAGAACATGGGGCCATGGCGGGTCATTGGGGCCTGGTGCGGCCGGGGAAGAAGGGTTCGGTCTCAGAGGGGCTTGCGCTGGGGTCCTCTCCCCTGGCCGTGAACTCTGACCCCCGACGCCTCTGGATAACCACTGTAGTGACGATCAGGAGCCAGAAGAAGAAGTTCACCCACACTGATGTCTGACAGAGAATTACACAAATACATATGGCATGAGAGAGTAATAGGATCTTCATATGCACTTTTGTGTACGTTGCTTTGGATAAAAGCATCCGCTAAATGACATGCAAAGTAATGTCATGTACTGAGAGACATGAGCAAGAGTCTGGAACAGAGAGAAGTACTGTAGTGGAAACAACATGTAAATGCTTAAGTACTGTATATTCAGCACAATTCTAGGTAATCTTTTGTTTGTTCAGAGTTGTAGTCCTGGAGTCAAAGGTGCAGTTTATCACTCTTATAACCATGCAGTTACAATATAACACTATAATATAATTCAGTCCATAGTCATGTTGTTCCATCCATGATAACTGAATAGTTGGTTGCATCTGAAGTTGGCATTCATTGTGTGGTATGAGCTTTGTGGATCAGCACTGACCTCTGCACCATGCAGATTGGAGAAGAATCGCGTCCCTACGTACGGGGCGGACCAAGGCTTGTCCTGTGCCTCCTCACACCTTAAACACAACACAGAGGTTCTCAGATGGTCATACACTGATGCAGTCTGTAACTGCTCATGTACTGAACAAACCCCAAGAACCTGCTGGAGACTGACTTCAATGGTGGCTGAGCCCCCTTGCTGCTCTCCTGGTAAGACAATTAAAACGGTCACAGGCACACAAGTGAGAATAATTACCCTGTTGCTCACCTGTTTATACCTTGTAGGCTGACTATAGACTCGCAGAGGCGATTCCTACCAATCCTTAGGACACACCCAGTCACCAACAGGAAGAATAAGTGCTGTAGCCGGGCTGCTGTGTGCCGCGCTGTGGCCACACATTTTCCCTGGTTATTTGTGCTCTGTTCTGTAATCTACTGGACTATAGGTTGTGCAGTCCACTAATACCCAGATAGGTTGTGATCACATAAGCCATCCAAGCGTCTGCTGAAAAATCTGATATTATAAGAATATTATAAGAGTATTTTGAGAATATATGTGAAGCCCTCACGTTTTTCTGATTAAACGTGAGCATTAACCATTACATTACGTTACATTATTGGCATTTGGCAGACACTCTTATCCAGAGCGACGTACAACAAAGTGCATACCCATAACCAGGGATAAGTTCGCTGAAAGACCCTAGAGGGAAGTACAATTTCAACTGCTACCTGTACAACAAAGATAAGGACGAGGGCCAAACAGAGCAAAAGTGACCAAAGTTAACTATCCAAACACTGCTTACCTAGCCTAAAAATACCGATACACAAAGCAAGTCACAGAGACAACAATTAAGGTTCACAGGGAGGTAGGGAGGGATGGGGAGAGGTGCTGCTTGAAGAGGTGTGTCTTCAGCTTGCGCTTGAAGGTGGGGAGAGATTCTACAGTTCTGACCTCAACGGGGAGTTTGTTCCACCACCGTGGAGCCAGAACAGACAGTAGTCGTGAGCGTGAGGTGGAGGTTCGGAGAGGGGGAGGTGCCAAGCGGCCTGTGGAGGCTGAACGAAGAGGTCTGGCAGGGGTGTAGGGTCTGATGATTTTTTGTAGATAAGCTGGGGAAGACCCTTTAACTGCTTGGAAGGCTAGCACCAATGTTTTGAATTTGATGCGAGCCATGACAGGCAGCCAGTGGAGGGAAGTAAGCAGGGGGGTGAAGTGTGAGTATTTGGGAAGGTTGAAGACCAGACGAGCTGCTGCATTCTGGATGAGTTGGAGGGGTCTGATGGCGGACGCTGGGAGGCCAGCCAAGAGGGAATTGCAGTAGTCCAGGCGGGACAGAACCATCGCTTGGACCAGGAGCTGGGTCGAGGAGGGGGTGAGAAAGGGGCGGATTCTCTGTATGTTGTATAGGAAGAACCTGCAAGACCGGGTCACCGCCGCAATGTTCTCGGAGAGGGACAGTCTGCTGTCCATCACCACGCCGAGGTTCCTTGCACTGGGTGACGGCGTGAGTGTGGTATCCCCGAGGGAAATGGAGAGATCCAGATGGAGAGAGGTTTTAGCAGGGATGAATATCATTTCAGTCTTGCCTGGGTTGAGCTTTAGATGGTGGTTGTCCATCCAGCTCTGGATGTCCCTCAGGCAAGCAGAGATACGGGCTGAAACCTGCGTATCAGACGACGGGAACAAGACGAAGAGTTGGGTATCGTCCGCGTAGCAGTGGTAGGATAGCCCATGTGCAGTGATCACAGGGCCAAGGGAGCGAGTGTAAAGAGAAAAAAGAAGCGGGCCTAGGACTGAGCCCTGGGGAACTCCTGTGGCGAGGGGCCGAGGTGTCGATACCGAACCAGCCCAGGCAACCTGGAAGGAGCGACCAGAGAGGTAGGACTCAATCCAGTCCAGGGCTGTGCCACAGATGCCCGTTGCTGACAGGGCAGACAGGAGGATGGAGTGATCCACAGTGTCGAAGGCAGCAGAGAGATCTAGAAGAATGAGGACAGAGGAGAGGGAGACTGCTCGTGCGGCATGGAGTGACTCACTGACGGAGAGGAGCGCAGTCTCTGTCGAGTGGCCCGATCTGAAGCCAGACTGATGGGGGTCTAGCAGGTTGTTGTTAGAAAAGAAAGAAGAAAGTTGAGTAAAAGCGGCTCGTTCTATAGTTTTAGAAAGGAAAGGAAGAAGAGATACCGGGCGGTAGTTCTGGATGATGGTGGGATCCAGAGTAGGCTTTTTTAGCAGCGGAGTGATGTGGGCCCTCTTGGAGGATGCCGGAAAACAGCCGGAAGACAGGGAGGAACAGCCGGAAGACAGGGAGGACCACAGCCATAGAATGACACGTCCGGGGTTCAGGGAGATCTTTTTCACATTAAAGCACGTGCAGTACAGTGCATGACTGCGAGAAGTGCAGCTGTGGTTCTCTGAAGTGTAAATGTCTCATCCCTATCATTTCTGTTGTTTTGGCTCTGTACTCCGGTACACTGGATTTGGAATTAAACGATGAGTATGAGGTTAACGTGCAGACTGTCGTGTAATTTGAGGGTATTTCACACGTGTAGAAATGACATCCCTTTTTATAGTCTCCCCATCTTTGGGGACCAAAAGTAATTGGACAGTTGGCTTCCCAGCTGTTTCTGATTAGTCGGGTGCATCATAGTGGCTTACTTGACTGTCATTGGCACATTGGTCCTCATGTTGACAAACTTGAATAACAGACTCCAAAAGTAGTCAAAAGTCTAGAATCAAGACTAGAAGCTGAAAGCCTTCTTATACCTGCACTACGGAAGTGATTGAATACACCCCACTAATCAGAAACAGCTGTGAAGCTGTGAACTGTCCAATTACTTTTGGTCCCCTAAAATGGGGAGACTATGTATAAAAAGAACAGCTCTTGTTACTTGTCCATTAGATTCTGGGTTTAAGTCTGTGCACTTATCCACCTAACTCAATTATCCTGCTCAGTGGAACAGAGGTGAAAATCCAGGTTCAAAAAGTAAAAGTCAGGTGTCTCGGTGGCGCAGCCTGCAGAGCACTGACCGCATGGTCATTGTGAGCCGCGACGTCAACGGTTCGAATCCGACCGTCTGACAATTTATCGCATGTCTTTCCCTCTCTCTCGCCCCCATTCTTCCTGTCTCTATATACTGTCCAATAAAGCTAAAAAAGGCCTAAAAAATATCTTTAAAAAAGTAAAAGTCCTCCTCAGTACTATATTGAAATCATCTGCATTTGCTAATTAGCACAAAGGCGGTAGAACTAACGAGTGAAAACGGCTGGGTGAGTGCATGGGCGGGTGAAAAACATGGCTGGATTTGTACGTTCTGTCCGCCCCTGACCCAGACGATGTCTGCAGACCGGGCGGGCTCGGTGGCGTGCAGTGTGGAGGCGCTGCTGGTGGACACGGCGCAGGTGCAGACGCGGTGCCGGCAGCAGAGCGAGCAGCTGGCCGCAGCGGCAGCGGCCAATCAGCTGCGCGAGGAGAGCCGCTGTCTGCGGGAGCAGTGCCAGGCCGCTCAGCTGGACATGGCCAGGATGCGCAGGCAGCTGGAAGAGCTGCTCGACACCAAGGCTGCCTTCGAGGCCCGAGAGAGACAGGCCCGCAAGCTGAGCAAACGGCTCTGAGAGAGAGAGCAACACACACACACACTCATACACACACACACACTCACACATGCACACACACTCATACACACACACACACACTCATGCACACACACTCACACACACACACACACTCATACAGAGAGCAATGCACACACACTCATACACACACACACTCATGCACACACACTCACACACACTCATACAGAGAGCTGTACACACACTCACACACACACTCATGCACACACACTCATACACAGAGCAATACACAAACACTCATGCACACACATTCACACACACACACACACTCATACAGAGAGCAATGCACACACACTCATGCACACACACTCACACACACACTCATACAGAGAGCAATACACACACACTCATGCACAAACACTCACACACACACTCACGCACACACTCATACAGAGAGCAATACACACACACTCACACACACACTCACGCACACACACTCATACAGAGAGCAATACACACACACTCATGCACACACACTCACACAGAGAGAAGAATGGAAAAGAAGTGCAAGTTTGTACCAGGAGAGAGGAGAAATGAAGAGGGTGAAGTAAGTACTTGGATAGTTCCTCACAAAATCGCCAGACACTTTTGCACTGAAAGTATACATTATGGTCGCATTCATAGGAATTTACAGCTGAATAAATTTGTATTCGGCAAACACATCCTCATTTTCTCTCCCTATTTTCAATTTTACATTTAAATAAGAATAAAAATCTGAATTTTAAGAATTCAAATGTAATTTCTAATACGCCATTTGTCCTCCTTCCCCCGTGCTCCCCTATGTCACTTGTGCCCTATCAAAGCAGAGGCTGCACAGCTTCCTGCAAGGCAGTCTCACTTCCTGTGAACTCCGATGTCCGTGTTTATAACAATACCACATTTCCATAATTTCCAGTTGTGGTTTCACAAAGCAATTCCTAACCGAGCAATGAAATGGGTAAATATTGTATTCATAGCTAACATTAATCATTATGTTCCTTGAGACACAATGCCAATGTATTTGTTTTAGAATAGAATAGTGTTTTAAACATTACTTTCAGGGTCACCGTTTGCATTTCCTTATGAATATGAATGGGAGGAAATGCAGTTGTGTTGAACCATAAACCCTGATTTATTGCCAAAAACCATTCTAACCACAACCCAACCCAAGAGCGTGAGGTTGAGGCTTTCAGTTCAATCATTTCCAATTCTGTGTGGCCACGGAAGACCGCATGGACAGAGAAAAACCAGAGATGGTGTAGTACCTCTAAAATATGTATCACTCCTGCTGTAGAATCCAGCAATGACCAGCTTGAAATGACCAGCTACCAGTTGTTTCAATACTTAACTTCAGCTGGTCACGCCATGTTGAGTATGGAGCTGGCCAACCAGCTCCCAGCTGTTTCAAAACCTAGCTTGAGCAGTTTTTTTCAGCGGGAACTCTTCATAATCCTCCACATTACGTAGTTGATGATTTCACATTACAAAGAAAATACTGACAGTTGCACTTAATCACTGTCAAATAAATTTCAGAACCAAAACATTTGTGATAGACTATCAGAAGGTAGTATCACTCTCAAATGCAGGAAGTTCCGAAAAAGAGATTTTTATTGGCATACATTGGTCAAAACACACTTTACTCTCAAATGTAAAGATGGACACACACATGCACACTCATATACACATGTAGACACCTATATACAAAAATAAGATTTTGTCTTTCACCAGTATCTTGGCATGGTTTTGTAATAGGAATTGCAATAGGTATAACGTCTAATGAAGGAAACCCCTTTATATGCAGGGGGGATGAATGCAGTGGAAATAAATGAAAAACAATGGCGAAGGCTGATGTTATTTGAAAGCTACTAGCTTGATTGCCACCAGGTTGTATCTACAGCTTGAAATCCAAGTTGAACCATGAACATCTCTACATATTCAAAATTTAATACACACCCTCCACCTGGTGGTCCCATCCCAGAGGAAGCCACCCTTTCTGGAACAACCAATAATGAACTCCAAAATGCTAGTAACCTGAAGAATATGGCTTGAATGTTCCATCCCTCCAAAGGCAGAAAGTCACATATTTAACTTTGCAGTGCATCTTTGAAAAAGCAACACTAGAAATTTCAATCAGTTGAACCAGGAGGATACATATAGCCTACATGCACCCTCAACATACAGCAATATACTTTGCATTTCACGTTGGCTCTGGTAAAAAAAAAAAAAAAAAAATAATATATAAAAACCTATACATATTTTTTTTTTAAAAGCCTTCTCAGTAAACTGGAACAGAGTTTATTTGGAAATCCATCCATCCATCCATTATCTGAACCCGCTTATCCTGAACAGGGTCGCAGGGGGGCTGGAGCCTATCCCAGCATACATTGGGCGAAAGGCAGGAATACACCCTGGACGGGTCGCCAGTCCATCGCAGTTATTTGGAAATGAATAACCTATTTAAAACATGTCACACTGTATAAAGTCTGGGATTAAAATCTTGACTACTTTAACACAAAATAGTAATAATAATGAATTGTAGGTGAAAAGAAAACATAAAAAATCTGTTAAGTAGGTTGTGGGGTTTGACATGATACTATACATAAAAACCAACAGCAGGGGGAGCAGAGACAAGCAAAGATCCACATGAACGCTTCTGTAGTTCAGTGATCTTCAGGGATTAAAGCTGACTAAGTGCCTTTCTACCAAAGAGCCAGCAGCCACCAGAAAACCTTCAACTGCTACACCAACACCTTTACTGCAGCCAGAGGAAAAATAACTGTCCCATTAGTACAGATACTATGAAAAACTGCTTTCCTGGACATGGTAAAACAACAAAAACAAAACAAAATTTTCATGTTGCATCACAAGAGAGCGCTTTAGTGGGAGGGTGAATGTTGGACAATAGCTTACTCTTGCTCCATTTCCAGGCCTTGGGCAGCCTGGAGTGCACATTGGCTATCTGATTCAGGGGCAGGACTTTTGCATACAAATGCTGCACACAGTGCTAATCTAGGCTCAGCAGTTAAGGGTACAGTAGGTAATTTTGGAATTCTGTTGGTCAAGAGAGGAATAGCAGCAACAAACACCTTCAAACCACAACACTGTTTATCCCTCCCTCTTCTCTGTAAATGCACTGATGTTGAAACGTCATTGGCTGTGGCAATTACAACCAATGAACCTGAATTATTGTACAGTCATACAATGTTTTGGTAGAGAGTGTCAGGTCATCAACTGTATATTTTGAAACTTGAATTTCAGGACTATAAACACAGGTAGACGGTGAGTCAACACGAGTCAACAGCCTACTAACATGTGATGAGACTATATCAACCGCATAATTTGTATTTGATAACCAGAGGTCTGTTTCACATAAGCAGCTTTAAAAGTAGACCAGGAACCAGGGAAATGGAAATGGAATGTACCAGAGGGTACAGAGCCTGCTGGGGTTCACATTAACCTCATGATCACATAAATTAAAGCCTTAAAACCTTGTGTCATTTACTTCTTCGAGAAGTCAACACACCCGGGGATAATTCATTACCCAATATTTTAAACAGAAACCATCCTGAAAGGGGATTCAGTCCACAGATTAGGATTGTGGGACCTGTTCAATTTGGCTCAGAACTTTGACTTTTGAATTCATTTTAGTAGCGTGGATTGAGAGAGGCTATGGGGAAGTGTAATTTACTCGCAAGACTTCAGAACCTCCTCTTCCGCCGGAGTGGAATGGCCCATCCTAAACTGAAATAGTCTGGTTCATGCAACGGCCAATTATGTAATTGATCACATATCATGTTCTAGAACATTATGGTACAAAATCAGCACTTTCAATTAATGAAAAAAATAAATGACACGTTATGTTTAATACGTGTGTCTACTGTCAGTTTTCTGAGACACGACGTAGTAGGCAATAGAGAAAAAATAGCCGACCAGATGATGTCCCCATTTTTTTTCTGATGCAATGAGGAGGCTTCTGGTGCTTAATATGTAAAATTAATCCCTAATAAATGGCTTTATCCTAAAGCATTTTGTTAAGTTCAAATATCAAACATCACATAAAATGTAATCCTATAGTGCCATTAACAAGACATTTGCTCATAAAAACTATATAAATAAAGGTTCATCAGGATCATAATAATTCTGGAACCATCTGGTGCGGGACCGTCTGGTGTGGGACCGTCTGGTCCGGGGCCCTCTGGTGCGGGGCCCTCTGGAGCGGGGCCCTCTGGAGAGGAGGGGTCCAGTCTCAGCGGGGCTCGCACTGGCCCCCAGACAGCTCTGGATAACCACTGCAGTGAAGGTCAGCAGCCAGAAGAAGAAGTTCACCCACACTGATGTCTGACAGAAAATTGAAAAATGATATGCAATTAATGTCATGTAATGACAGGAGGGTTGGCATGAGCAAGAGTCGTGAGAGAGAAACGTGCTGTAGTGGGAACAGATTAGGGAAAGCAACTACACAAGTAACTGAATGTAAAATAACATTAATCAACTAGTAGCAACACATGAACACAACACTGCAGTGACAATGGGGGTGGAAATAATCAATAGTTCATGTCTGACAAGTCTGTCAGTGTGACATACTATAATGTCAGTGTGGTTATGCCAAATTTAAAATGTAATTATAATTCCTATTATATTTAATTAGTATTAATTATACATTTACATTTCTACGTATTATTTTACAAACATAATGCACCAATAAGCCAACTGAGCAGTGTCTACAAATACATTTTTCACATGCGCACCGCTGCAATTACATGGTCTTTAATGGATTGAGTCCACAGCTGGAAAAAGTGGAAACAACATGTAAATGCTTAAGTACTGTACATTCAGCACAATTCTAGGTAATCTTTTGTTTGTTCAGAGTTGTAGTCCTGGAGTCAAAGGTGCAGTTTATCACTCTTATAACCATGCAGTTACAATATAACACTATAATATAATTCAGTCCATAGTCATGTTGTTCCATCCATGATAACTGAATAGTTGGTTGCATCTGAAGTTGGTATTCATTGTGTGGTATGAACTTTGCGGATCAGCACTGACCTCTGCACCATGCAGATTGGAGAAGAATCGCGTCCCTACGTACGGGGCGGACCAAGGCTTGTCCTGTGCCTCCTCACACCTCAAACACAACACAGAGGTTCTCAGATGGTCATACATTGATGCAGTCTGTAACTGCTCATGTACTGTTCAAACCCCAAGAACCTGCTGGAGACTGACTTCAGTGGTGGCTGAGGCCGCTTGCTGCTCTCCTGGTGAGACATTCAAAACAGTCACAGACACACAAATGCAGAGTATAATTGTCCCTCACCTGGTTATACCTGGCAGGCTGATTATAGACTCGCAGAGGCGATTCCTACCAAACCTTAGGACACACCCAGTCACCAACAGGAAGAATGAGAAGACCCCAGAAACCAGAAGTGTCACGCACATCCAAATTTGTCCCCTGGGAGAAACAGGGACACAAACAATGTCTCATTTTATCAAAGCCTGTCAACACATACATACTCAGACCCTGTGATTGGTCAAATACAAACCAGTATTAACCAGTAGTAAAAAAAGTTATCAAGTACAGTTGTGTTCAAAATAATAGCAGTCCAACATTGGTAGAAAATATATTACTACATGGCAAATAATTTACCAGTAGGTGTAGTAGAGTCGTAGAAAACCAACAGACCCAACATTCATGATACACATGCTCCTGAGTCTGTGTAATTGAATAATTAATTGAAAGAGGCCTGTTCAAAATAATAGCGGTGTGGAGTTCAATTAGTGAGGTCATTCAATCTGTGAAAAAACAGGTGTTAATCAGGTGGCCCTTATTTAAGGATGAAGCCAGCACATGTTTGCATGTATTTCTCTCTGAAAACGAAACGTGGAAGAAAACGAAAGACTACCATTCGAATGGATCGAAGAATAGCCAGAATGGCAAAGACTCAGCCAATGATCAGCTCCAGGGTGATCAAAGACAGTCTGAAGTTACCGGTGAGTACTGTGACAATTAGAAGATGCCTGTTTGAAGCTAATCTATGGGCAAGAAGCCCCGGCAAAGTCCCACTGTTAAAATTTAAAAAAAAGACGCGTGCTGAAGAGGATACAATTTGCCAAAGAACACATCAACTGGCCTAAAGAGAAATGGAGAAACATTTTGTGGACTGATGAACGTAAGATTGTTCTTTTTGGGTCCAAGGGACGCAGGCAGTTTGTCAGACGACCACCAAACACTGAATTCAAGCCACAGTACACTCTGAAGACAGTGAAGCATGGTGGTGCAAGCATCATGATATGGGGATGTTTCTCTTACTATGGTGTCAGGCCTATTTATCGCATACAAGGGATCATGGATCAGTTTGCCTATATCAAAATACTTGAAGAGGTCATGTTGCCTTATGCTGAAGAGGAAATGCCCTTGAAATGGGTGTTTCAACAAGACAATGACCCCAAACACACCAGTAAGCGAGCAGCATCTTGGTTCCAGATCAACAAAATAAAAGTTATGGAGTGGCCAGCCCAATCCCCGGAGCTTAATCCGATTGAAAACTTGTGGGGTGACATGAAAAATGCTGTTTCTGAGGCAAAACCAAGAAATGCAGCGGAATTGTGGAATGTTGTCAAATCATCCTGGGCTGAAATACCTGTTCATAGGTGCCAGAAATTGGTCGATTCCATGCAACACAGATGTGAAGCAGTTCTCAGAAACCGTGGTTATACAACTAAATATTAGTTTAGTAGTTCACAGGAATGCTAAATCCTGAAGACTTTTCAGTTTATACAGTAAATATTTGAGTTTGTAAAGAAAAATGCAGACACTGCTATTTTTTTGAAAGGCCCAATATTCATTTTTCTTCATTTCCTGTAAAGTAATTAAAAAATTGACATTTCTTCATGTTTTGAGGATATAATGTGCAGTGTTCCCAATGCATCGAAATAAAAACTATTATAAGGATTTTGAGCTTTAGTCACGTTTTTAAACACACTGCTATTATTTTGAACACAACTGTAGATATTCAAACTGGAACACAACTGAACCTACTGAACACATACACAAAGTGTATATATATATATATATATTGTATTATTAGAGTGTGGTCCAAACGATATATACAGGCATACAGGCTGTTTAATTCTAGTGTGAAGACAGCGGCCACTAAAAATATAGCCAAACTGAAATGACACATGGGGAGAGCTTTTCACTCCTCAAAAACCTGACATTTCATCAAATGTTTGAGCTCATCCCAAATTTCTATTGACATTTAGGTTAAAGCTGAAGAGGTTTGCAAACCCTGGTGAAAATGCTCCACCTCTCACCTTTGGCCATCTTTGGCCACACGGTAGGTGCAGCAGCAGCAAAGAGCGAGGGAGAAGCAGTATACAGCTACGCACACGGAGATGGTCGTCACAAAGTAGCAGAGGGACTGGGAGCTGGGATATTCTATAGTAAGGTTTGTTCCGTTCAAATGGACAGTGCCGTACAGAATGCACTTCCCTGCAAACTCCCCCTGCAATGCAACATGGGCAAGTCATGGCCTTCTCATACAGACTCTTTTCTGAAAAGAAACCATCAATTTGTAGAACTTTCACACTTGCAAGCACATCATCATACTGACCACATTTGTAAATTAGTGGGCTACTGTGTTTTAACAGTGCCTGATGTTTTCACGTTCAGTGTTCCCCAACAATGTCAGAAATTATAAAAATCTGCTTCCCTTAAGTATTTGGACAATGGTGCAATTTTGGCTCTGTAATCCAGCACATTAGATGAATTAGAATGAAACATTCATTTTGGTAAGCGTATTGTTTGGCCTATATCTCAGACTATTTTTCCCCCCTAATTTCTCAGCCTCATGCCAATGGCTTCTTTGACTGTCATTGGCACAACTCTGGTCCTCATGTTGAGAAATGCAAACGAAAGAACAGAAATTACCACCGTCCAAATTCTTACGGACTGCACTGTACATTCTTTACGAACTGTGACTGAAGCTCGATAGGCCCACAAGACGTTCTGCAAAGAAACACTCCTTCCACATCCCATGTACAAGATCAAAATGCTGCGGTTTACTCCGCAAGATCCCTTTTTGCTATCAATACAGGGATTTCCCAAGTTAATCAAATAATTTTGTGCTCACAAAAATTTACATTAGCCTCTTATCAACGTATTTTTCACATTGACATGCCTGCACATATACTGTAATTGACGTACAAAAGTGGGCAAACTATTTATTCCAGCTCATCTGACTCCAATAACACGCAGTTAATTGGACACAATAAACCGCCGAGGACGGTCGCATGGCACAACAAAGGATCGTAAGTTAAAACGCACAGGCGCTTGCCTCTTCGGCGTGGGTTTCGTTTTCTCCCAGTCAAGTGGACGCTGAATTACGTAATGCGTGCATCAGTTACACTTTCGTTTCCTTCTAAGAAGTTTAACTGCCGTCAACCCAGAAGCAAAATTTTAAACAGGAGCAACTACTTTCACCTTGAGCCTAAACCACAAGAATCACGATGTGCACGTGACAGACGTGTAATATCTAAATAAAATGACTTTAATAGTGATACTGAATTAGAGTTTGCTATCGATTGCTGATACACTTTTCATGAAAATATAGAACGTATAAGCACAAAAACCAAAATGGTTATGTGTTTTTGCACAACTTAAAAAAAGCAAGCAAAATGACATTCTGTCTTAAAATCATGAACACAAGTCATGAATGAATGACAGTATTGTGAATGAATTTATACATTGGTATTTTTTTTTAAAAAGGTCAGTAGTTAAAGAATTACACAAACAACAACAGAAACACTGAGAGGGGTTTTTGATGTTTTTCAGCCTACGAACACTGACAGCTGATATGCCAACATGGCATGAACATAAATTACATTACATTATTGGCATTTGGCGGACGCTCTTATCCAGAGCGACATACAGTTGATTAGACTTCCCCTTGCTCAAGGGCCCAACGGCTATGCGGATCTTATAGCGGCTACACCGGAACTGGAACTTGCGTGTCCCAGTCATTTTACCTTAACCACTACGCTGCAGGCCGCCCCTGTACAATTACATGTGTCGGAAAAGCAGGACAACTTTAGCGTTGAATAGCGTTGATTTTATAATTCAACCATTTATTCTAAAATCAGGAAATTATACCTCCACTTCTGTTTCAGAACCCCTCTGTGCTTATCTCATATGCGCTTAACCCGACAAGGCAGAATTCAAAAGTCAAACGTACACGAAGCAGAACGGGATGTCTTTAGGGCCAAGGCAGATTACTAAGCATGTCCGCTATGAATGCAAAACTTTGTTTGAACTTTGTACTTTAAAATGACAACATCTTGGCAGTTGGGTGAGAATCAACGCGGAACCACATGCTACGCAAGATTGTCGCAGAGTGCAAATTAAAGCTAGTGGAGAGCAACGACGCGTGTTTTCGTCAATTTACCTGAGTTATTGCTACCGATGCTGCAGTAACGATTCCGCAGAAAAAACATACCACGTACAGCAGGAGCTCCACCACAAGGAAACAATTGAGCGCCATCGCAGCCTCACTGGCCAGTCCTCGTCATGCGTGCTCTCTACCTCCGTCATTACGGTGGACGCCCTAGTTGTCAGTGCCTTCCTTAATTTAAGAAAAGCACATTGCCCACTTGTTTTAGTCGTGTAAATTCATGGAAAAAAAAAAAATCAGAATCTAGTTCGTAGGATACAGTGCATCCGGAAAGTATTCACAGCGCTTCACTTTTCCCACATTTTGTTATGTTACAGCCTTATTCCAAAATGGAATAAATTCATTTTTTCCCTCAAAATTCTGCACACAACACCCCATAATGACAACATGAAAGAAGTTTTGAAATTTTTGCACATTTATTAAAAATAAAAAAACTAAGAAATCACATGTACATAAGCATTCACAGCCTTTGCTCAATACTTTGTTGATGCACCTTTGGCAGCAATTACAGCTTCAAGTCTTTTTGAATATGATGCCACAAGCTTGGCACACCTATCTTTGGGCAGTTTCGCCCATTCCTCTTTGCAGCACCTCTCAAGCTCCATCAGGTTGGATGGGGAGCATCGGTGCACAGCCATTCTCTCCAGAGATGTTCAATCGGATTCAAGTCTGGGCTCTGGCTGGGCCACTCAAGGACATTCACAGAGTTGTCCTGAAGCCACTCCTTTGATATCTTGGCTGTGTGCTTAGGGTCGTTGTCCTGCTGAAAGAGGAATCATTGCCCCAGTCTGAGGTCAAGAGCACTCTGGAGCCTTTTGGCAAACTCCAGGCGGGCTGCCATGTGCCTTTACTAAGGAGTGGCTTCCGTCTGGCCACTCTACCATACAGGCCTGATTGGTGGATTGCTGCAGAGATGGTTGTCCTTCTGGAAGGTTCTCCTCTCTCCACAGAGGAACGCTGGAGCTCTGACAGAGTGACCTTCGGGTTCTTGGTCACCTGCCTGACTAAGGCCCTTCTCCCCCGATTGCTCAGTTTAGATGGGCGGCCAGCTCTAGGAAGAGTCCTGGTGGTTCCGAACTTCTTCCATTTACGGATGATGGAGGCCACTGTGCCACTTCATGCTTGGTTTGTGCTCCGACATGCACAGTCAACTGTGGGACCTTATCTAGACAGGTGTGTGCCTTTCCAAATCATGTCCAATCAACTGAATTTACCACAGGTGGACTCCAATTAAGCTGTAGAAACATCTCAAGGTTGATCAGTGGAAACAGGATGCACCTGAGCTCAATTTTGAGCTTCATGGCAAAGGCTGTGAATACTTATGTACATGTGATTTCATAGTTTTTTATTTTTAATAAATGTGCAAAAATTTCAAAAAAACTTCTTTCATGTTGTCATTATGGGGTGTTGTGTGTAGAATTTTGAGGAAAAAAATGAATTTATTCCATTTTGGAATAAGGCTGTAACATAACAAAATGTGGGAAAAGTGAAGCACTGTGAATACTTTCCGGATGCACTGTACGTCATATTTTCATGTAAATAGTGAAAATACGGATTCTAACTGGGGTGTAGCAGTGAAACCAACTTGGCCACACACAAGGTTCACTGTACATAAATGAAATTGGTCTTTATTGATGGGTTCAAACAGTTCCTTGATATGCAATGTACACTTTTTGTACGGAATGTCTGATCGAGACCCGTGTTTTTGTCAGGCGGTTTGATTTCACTTGCTTTGTGGGTGGGAGCCATCTGGTGGCAATTACTTGTACTGCCCCTCCACCTTTTTAAACGGATCCACGGAGGAAGAGGACACCCAAATCTGTCGACTGATGATTCATGTGTAAAAAAACATCGATTTACCATGATAAAAAAGTAAATAGTTTCATTTATGAAAAATTGATTGAGTAAGCAGGATCTGTTACTTTTGTGGGAAAAAGTATCATCCAATCAGAGAAACATGCAGTGTGCAGTGCCACTGAAGTTTGACTTAACTGGTTTAAATAGGCTAGACAAGCAATGAATTTATCACCAAGGAAATGAGCCAAGAGAACCAGAGCTCCAAGCCAGTTTCTGAAACAGGCTGGAGGACTTTCAGGGTGTATAGGTGGGGTCAGGCCAGAGAACATGGGGCCATGGCGGGTCATTGGGGCCTGGTGCGGCCGGGGAAGAAGGGTTCGGTCTCAGAGGGGCTTGCGCTGGGGTCCTCTCCCCTGGCCGTGAACTCTGACCCCCGACGCCTCTGGATAACCACTGTAGTGACGATCAGGAGCCAGAAGAAGAAGTTCACCCACACTGATGTCTGACAGAGAATTACACAAATACATATGGCATGAGAGAGTAATAGGATCTTCATATGCACTTTTGTGTACGTTGCTTTGGATAAAAGCATCCGCTAAATGACATGCAAAGTAATGTCATGTACTGAGAGACATGAGTAAGAGTCTGGAACAGAGAGAAGTACTGTAGTGGAAACAACATGTAAATGCTTAAGTACTGTATATTCAGCACAATTCTAGGTAATCTTTTGTTTGTTCAGAGTTGTAGTCCTGGAGTCAAAGGTGCAGTTTATCACTCTTATAACCATGCAGTTACAATATAACACTATAATATAATTCAGTCCATAGTCATGTTGTTCCATCCATGATAACTGAATAGTTGGTTGCATCTGAAGTTGGCATTCATTGTGTGGTATGAACTTTGTGGATCAGCACTGACCTCTGCACCATGCAGATTGGAGAAGAATCGCGTCCCTACGTACGGGGCGGACCAAGGCTTGTCCTGTGCCTCCTCACACCTTAAACACAACACAGAGGTTCTCAGATGGTCATACACTGATGCAGTCTGTAACTGCTCATGTACTGATCAAACCCCAAGAACCTGCTGGAGACTGACTTCAATGGTGGCTGAGCCCCCTTGCTGCTCTCCTGGTAAGACAATTAAAACGGTCACAGGCACACAAGTGAGAATAATTACCCTGTTGCTCACCTGTTTATACCTTGTAGGCTGACTATAGACTCGCAGAGGCGATTCCTACCAATCCTTAGGACACACCGAGTCACCAACAGGAAGAATAAGTGCTGTAGCCGGGCTGCTGTGTGCCGCGCTGTGGCCACACATTTTCCCTGGTTATTTGTGCTCTGTTCTGTAATCTACTGGACTGTAGGTTGTGCAGTCCACTAATACCCAGATAGGTTGTGATCACATAAGCCATCCAAGCGTCTGCTGAAAATTCTGATATTATAAGAATATTATAAGAGTATTTTGAGAATATATGTGAAGCCCTCACGTTTTTCTGATTAAACGTGAGCATTAACCATTACATTACGTTACATTATTGGCATTTGGCAGACACTCTTATCCAGAGCGACGTACAACAAAGTGCATACCCATAACCAGGGATAAGTTCGCTGAAAGACCCTAGAGGGAAGTACAATTTCAACTGCTACCTGTACAACAAAGATAAGGACGAGGGCCAAACAGAGCAAAAGTGACCAAAGTTAACTATCCAAACACTGCTTACCTAGCCTAAAAATACCGATACACAAAGCAAGTCACAGAGACAACAATTAAGGTTCACAGGGAGGTAGGGAGGGATGGGGAGAGGTGCTGCTTGAAGAGGTGTGTCTTCAGCTTGCGCTTGAAGGTGGGGAGAGATTCTACAGTTCTGACCTCAACGGGGAGTTTGTTCCACCACCGTGGAGCCAGAACAGACAGTAGTCGTGAGCGTGAGGTGGAGGTTCGGAGAGGGGGAGGTGCCAAGCGGCCTGTGGAGGCTGAACGAAGAGGTCTGGCAGGGGTGTAGGGTCTGATGATTTTTTGTAGATAAGCTGGGGAAGACCCTTTAACTGCTTGGAAGGCTAGCACCAATGTTTTGAATTTGATGCGAGCCATGACAGGCAGCCAGTGGAGGGAAGTAAGCAGGGGGGTGAAGTGTGAGTATTTGGGAAGGTTGAAGACCAGACGAGCTGCTGCATTCTGGATGAGTTGGAGGGGTCTGATGGCGGACGCTGGGAGGCCAGCCAAGAGGGAATTGCAGTAGTCCAGGCGGGACAGAACCATCGCTTGGACCAGGAGCTTGGTCGAGGAGGGGGTGAGAAAGGGGCGGATTCTCTGTATGTTGTATAGGAAGAACCTGCAAGACCGGGTCACCGCCGCAATGTTCTCGGAGAGGGACAGTCTGCTGTCCATCACCACGCCGAGGTTCCTTGCACTGGGTGACGGCGTGAGTGTGGTATCCCCGAGGGAAATGGAGAGATCCAGATGGAGAGAGGTTTTAGCAGGGATGAATATCATTTCAGTCTTGCCTGGGTTGAGCTTTAGATGGTGGTTGTCCATCCAGCTCTGGATGTCCCTCAGGCAAGCAGAGATACGGGCTGAAACCTGCGTATCAGACGACGGGAACAAGACGAAGAGTTGGGTATCGTCCGCGTAGCAGTGGTAGGATAGCCCATGTGCAGTGATCACAGGGCCAAGGGAGCGAGTGTAAAGAGAAAAAAGAAGCGGGCCTAGGACTGAGCCCTGGGGAACTCCTGTGGCGAGGGGCCGAGGTGTCGATACCGAACCAGCCCAGGCAACCTGGAAGGAGCGACCAGAGAGGTAGGACTCAATCCAGTCCAGGGCTGTGCCACAGATGCCCGTTGCTGACAGGGCAGACAGGAGGATGGAGTGATCCACAGTGTCGAAGGCAGCAGAGAGATCTAGAAGAATGAGGACAGAGGAGAGGGAGACTGCTCGTGCGGCATGGAGTGACTCACTGACGGAGAGGAGCGCAGTCTCTGTCGAGTGGCCCGATCTGAAGCCAGACTGATGGGGGTCTAGCAGGTTGTTGTTAGAAAAGAAAGAAGAAAGTTGAGTAAAAGCGGCTCGTTCTATAGTTTTAGAAAGGAAAGGAAGAAGAGATACCGGGCGGTAGTTCTGGATGATGGTGGGATCCAGAGTAGGCTTTTTTAGCAGCGGAGTGATGTGGGCCCTCTTGGAGGATGCCGGAAAACAGCCGGAAGACAGGGAGGAACAGCCGGAAGACAGGGAGGACCACAGCCATAGAATGACACGTCCGGGGTTCAGGGAGATCTTTTTCACATTAAAGCACGTGCAGTACAGTGCATGACTGCGAGAAGTGCAGCTGTGGTTCTCTGAAGTGTAAATGTCTCATCCCTATCATTTCTGTTGTTTTGGCTCTGTACTCCGGTACACTGGATTTGGAATTAAACGATGAGTATGAGGTTAACGTGCAGACTGTCGTGTAATTTGAGGGTATTTCACACGTGTAGAAATGACATCCCTTTTTATAGTCTCCCCATCTTTGGGGACCAAAAGTAATTGGACAGTTGGCTTCCCAGCTGTTTCTGATTAGTCGGGTGCATCATAGTGGCTTACTTGACTGTCATTGGCACATTGGTCCTCATGTTGACAAACTTGAATAACAGACTCCAAAAGTAGTCAAAAGTCTAGAATCAAGACTAGAAGCTGAAAGCCTTCTTATACCTGCACTACGGAAGTGATTGAATACACCCCACTAATCAGAAACAGCTGTGAAGCTGTGAACTGTCCAATTACTTTTGGTCCCCTAAAATGGGGAGACTATGTATAAAAAGAACAGCTCTTGTTACTTGTCCATTAGATTCTGGGTTTAAGTCTGTGCACTTATCCACCTAACTCAATTATCCTGCTCAGTGGAACAGAGGTGAAAATCCAGGTTCAAAAAGTAAAAGTCAGGTGTCTCGGTGGCGCAGCCTGCAGAGCACTGACCGCATGGTCATTGTGAGCCGCGACGTCAACGGTTCGAATCCGACCGTCTGACAATTTATCGCATGTCTTTCCCTCTCTCTCGCCCCCATTCTTCCTGTCTCTATATACTGTCCAATAAAGCTAAAAAAGGCCTAAAAAATATCTTTAAAAAAGTAAAAGTCCTCCTCAGTACTATATTGAAATCATCTGCATTTGCTAATTAGCACAAAGGCGGTAGAACTAACGAGTGAAAACGGCTGGGTGAGTGCATGGGCGGGTGAAAAACATGGCTGGATTTGTACGTTCTGTCCGCCCCTGACCCAGACGATGTCTGCAGACCGGGCGGGCTCGGTGGCGTGCAGTGTGGAGGCGCTGCTGGTGGACACGGCGCAGGTGCAGACGCGGTGCCGGCAGCAGAGCGAGCAGCTGGCCGCAGCGGCAGCGGCCAATCAGCTGCGCGAGGAGAGCTGCTGTCTGCGGGAGCAGTGCCAGGCCACTCAGCTGGACATGGCCAGGATGCGCAGGCAGCTGGAAGAGCTGCTCGACACCAAGGCTGCCTTCGAGGCCCGAGAGAGACAGGCCCGCAAGCTGAGCAAACGGCTCTGAGAGAGAGAGCAACACACACACACACTCATACACACACACACACTCACACATGCACACACACTCATACACACACACACACACTCATGCACACACACTCACACACACACACACACTCATACAGAGAGCAATGCACACACACTCATACACACACACACTCATGCACACACACTCACACACACTCATACAGAGAGCTGTACACACACTCACACACACACTCATGCACACACACTCATACACAGAGCAATACACAAACACTCATGCACACACATTCACACACACACACACACACTCATACAGAGAGCAATGCACACACACTCATGCACACACACTCACACACACACTCATACAGAGAGCAATACACACACACTCATGCACAAACACTCACACACACACTCACGCACACACTCATACAGAGAGCAATACACACACACTCACACACACACTCACGCACACACACTCATACAGAGAGCAATACACACACACTCATGCACACACACTCACACAGAGAGAAGAATGGAAAAGAAGTGCAAGTTTGTACCAGGAGAGAGGAGAAATGAAGAGGGTGAAGTAAGTACTTGGATAGTTCCTCACAAAATCGCCAGACACTTTTGCACTGAAAGTATACATTATGGTCGCATTCATAGGAATTTACAGCTGAATAAATTTGTATTCGGCAAACACATCCTCATTTTCTCTCCCTATTTTCAATTTTACATTTAAATAAGAATAAAAATCTGAATTTTAAGAATTCAAATGTAATTTCTAATACGCCATTTGTCCTCCTTCCCCCGTGCTCCCCTATGTCACTTGTGCCCTATCAAAGCAGAGGCTGCACAGCTTCCTGCAAGGCAGTCTCACTTCCTGTGAACTCCGATGTCCGTGTTTATAACAATACCACATTTCCATAATTTCCAGTTGTGGTTTCACAAAGCAATTCCTAACCGAGCAATGAAATGGGTAAATATTGTATTCATAGCTAACATTAATCATTATGTTCCTTGAGACACAATGCCAATGTATTTGTTTTAGAATAGAATAGTGTTTTAAACATTACTTTCAGGGTCACCGTTTGCATTTCCTTATGAATATGAATGGGAGGAAATGCAGTTGTGTTGAACCATAAACCCTGATTTATTGCCAAAAACCATTCTAACCACAACCCAACCCAAGAGCGTGAGGTTGAGGCTTTCAGTTCAATCATTTCCAATTCTGTGTGGCCACGGAAGACCGCATGGACAGAGAAAAACCAGAGATGGTGTAGTACCTCTAAAATATGTATCACTCCTGCTGTAGAATCCAGCAATGACCAGCTTGAAATGACCAGCTACCAGTTGTTTCAATACTTAACTTCAGCTGGTCACGCCATGTTGAGTATGGAGCTGGCCAACCAGCTCCCAGCTGTTTCAAAACCTAGCTTGAGCAGTTTTTTTCAGCGGGAACTCTTCATAATCCTCCACATTACGTAGTTGATGATTTCACATTACAAAGAAAATACTGACAGTTGCACTTAATCACTGTCAAATAAATTTCAGAACCAAAACATTTGTGATAGACTATCAGAAGGTAGTATCACTCTCAAATGCAGGAAGTTCCGAAAAAGAGATTTTTATTGGCATACATTGGTCAAAACACACTTTACTCTCAAATGTAAAGATGGACACACACATGCACACTCATATACACATGTAGACACCTATATACAAAAATAAGATTTTGTCTTTCACCAGTATCTTGGCATGGTTTTGTAATAGGAATTGCAATAGGTATAACGTCTAATGAAGGAAACCCCTTTATATGCAGGGGGGATGAATGCAGTGGAAATAAATGAAAAACAATGGCGAAGGCTGATGTTATTTGAAAGCTACTAGCTTGATTGCCACCAGGTTGTATCTACAGCTTGAAATCCAAGTTGAACCATGAACATCTCTACATATTCAAAATTTAATACACACCCCCCACCTGGTGGTCCCATCCCAGAGGAAGCCACCCTTTCTGGAACAACCAATAATGAACTCCAAAATGCTAGTAACCTGAAGAATATGGCTTGAATGTTCCATCCCTCCAAAGGCAGCAAGTCACATATTTAACTTTGCAGTGCATCTTTGAAAAAGCAACACTAGAAATTTCAATCAGTTGAACAGGAGGATACATATAGCCTACATGCACCCTCAACATACAGCAATATACTTTGCATTTCACCTTGGCTCTGGTAAAAAAAAAAAAAAAAAGATATAAAAACCTATACATATTTTTTTTTAAAAAGCCTTCTCAGTAAACTGGAACAGAGTTTATTTGGAAATCCATCCATCCATCCATTATCTGAACCCGCTTATCCTGAACAGGGTCGCAGGGGGGCTGGAGCCTATCCCAGCATACATTGGGCGAAAGGCAGGAATACACCCTGGACGGGTCGCCAGTCCATCGCAGTTATTTGGAAATGAATAACCTATTTAAAACATGTCACACTGTATAAAGTCTGGGATTAAAATCTTGACTACTTTAACACAAAATAGTAATAATAATGAATTGTAGGTGAAAAGAAAACATAGAAAATCTGTTAAGTAGGTTGTGGGGTTTGACATGATACTATACATAAAAACCAACAGCAGGGGGAGCAGAGACAAGCAAAGATCCACATGAACGCTTCTGTAGTTCAGTGATCTTCAGGGATTAAAGCTGACTAAGTGCATTTCTACCAAAGAGCCAGCAGCCACCAGAAAACCTTCAACTGCTACACCAACACCTTTACTGCAGCCAGAGGAAAAATAACTGTCCCATTAGTACAGATACTATGAAATACTGCTTTCCTGGACATGAAAAAAAAAAAAAAAAAAAAAAAAAATTTCATGTTGCATCACAAGAGAGCGCTTTAGTGGGAGGGTGAATGTTGGACAATAGCTGACTCTTGGGCAGCCTGGAGTGCACATTGGCTATCTGATTCAGGGGCAGGACTTTTGCATACAAATGCTGCACACAGTGCTAATCTAGGCTCAGCAGTTAAGGGTACAGTAGGTAATTTTGGAATTCTGTTGGTCAAGAGAGGAATAGCAGCAACAAACACCTTCAAACCACAACACTGTTTATCCCTCCCTCTTCTCTGTAAATGCGCTGATGTTGAAACGTCATTGGCTGTGGCAATTACAACCAATGAACCTGAATTATTGTACAGTCATACAATGTTTTGGTACAGAGTGTCAGGTCATCAACTGTATATTTTGAAACTTGAATTTAAGGACTATAAACACAGGTAGACGGTGAGTCAACACGAGTCAACAGCCTACTAACATGTGATGAGACTATATCAACCGCATAATTTGTATTTGATAACCAGAGGTCTGTTTCACATAAGCAGCTTTAAAAGTAGACCAGGGACCAGGGAAATGGAAATGGAATGTACCAGAGGGTACAGAGCCTGCTGGGGTTCATATTAACCTCATGATCACATAAATTAAAGCCTTAAAACCTTGTGTCATTTACTTCTTCGAGAAGTCTACACACCCGGGGATAATTCATTACCCAATATTTTAAACAGAAACCATCCTGAAAGGGGATTCAGTCCACAGATTAGGATTGTGGGACCTGTTCAATTTGGCTCAGAACTTTGACTTTTGAATTCATTTTAGTAGCGTGGATTGAGAGAGGCTATGGGGAAGTGTAATTTACTCGCAAGACTTCAGAACCTCCTCTTCCGCCGGAGTGGAATGGCCCATCCTAAACTGAAATAGTCTGGTTCATGCAACGGCCAATTATGTAATTGATCACATTTCATGTTCTAGAACATTATGGTACAAAATCAGCACTTTCAATTAATGAAAAAAATAAATGACACGTTATGTTTAATACGTGTGTCTACTGTCAGTTTTCTGAGACACGACGTAGTAGGCAATAGAGAAAAAATAGCCGACCAGATGATGTCCCCATTTTTTTTCTGATGCAATGTGGAGGCTTCTGGTGCTTAATATGTTAAATTAATCCCTAATAAATGGCTTTATCCTTAAGCATTTTGTTAAGTTCAAATATCAAACATCACATAAAATGTAATCCTATAGTGTCATTAACAAGACATTTGCTCATAAAAACTATATAAATAAAGGTTCATCAAGATCATAATCATTCTGGAACCATCTGGTGTGGGACCGTCTGGTGTGGGACCGTCTGGTCCGGGGCCCTCTGGTGCGGGGCCCTCTGGAGCGGGGCCCTCTGGAGAGGAGGGGTCCAGTCTCAGCGGGGCTCGCACTGGCCCCCAGACAGCTCTGGATAACCACTGCAGTGAAGGTCAGCAGCCAGAAGAAGAAGTTCACCCACACTGATGTCTGACAGAAAATTGAAAAATGATATGCAATTAATGTCATGTAATGACAGGAGGGTTGGCATGAGCAAGAGTCGTGAGAGAGAAACGTGCTGTAGTGGGAACAGATTAGGGAAAGCAACTACACAAGTAACTGAATGTAAAATAACATTAATCAACTAGTAGCAACACATGAACACTACACTGCAGTGACAATGGGGGTGGAAATAATCAATAGTTCATGTCTGACAAGTCTGTCAGTGTGACATACTATAATGTCAGTGTGGTTATGCCAAATTTAAAATGTAATTAAAATTCCTATTATATTTAATTAGTATTAATTATACATTTACATTTCTATGTATTATTTTACAAACATAATGCACCAATAAGCCAACTGAGCAGTGTCTACAAATACATTTTTCACATGCGCACCGCTGCAATTACATGGTCTTTAATGGATTGAGTCCACAGTTGGAAAAAGTGGAAACAACATGTAAATGCTTAAGTACTGTATATATTCATCCCAATTCTAGGTAATGTTAGGTTTGTTCAGAGTTGTAGTCCTGGAGTCAAAGGTGCAGATTATCACTCTTATAACCATGCAGTTACAATATAACACTATAATATAATTCAGTCCATAGTCATGTTGTTCCATCCATGATAACTGAATAGTTGGTTGCATCTGAAGTTGGCATTCATTGTGTGGTATGAGCTTTGTGGATCAGCACTGACCTCTGCACCGTGCAGATTGGAGAAGAATCGCGTCCCTACGTACGGGGCGGACCAAGGCTTGTCCTGTGCCTCCTCACACCTCAAACACAACACAGAGGTTCTCAGATGGTCATACACTGATGCAGTCTGTAACTGCTCATGTACTGATCAAACCCCAAGAACCTGCTGGAGACTGACTTCAGTGGTGGCTGAGGCCGCTTGTTGCTCTCCTGGTGAGACATTCAAAACAGTCACAGACACACAAATGCAGAGTATAATTGTCCCTCACCTGGTTATACCTGGCAGGCTGATTATAGACTCGCAGAGGCGATTCCTACCAAACCTTAGGACACACCCAGTCACCAACAGGAATAATGAGAAGACCCCAGAAACCAGAAGTGTCACGCACATCGAAATGTGTCCCCTGGGAGAAACAGGGACACAAACAATGTCTCATTTTATCAAAGCCTGTCAACACATACATACTCAGACCCTGTGATCGGTCAAATACAAACCAGTATTAACCAGTAGTAAAAAAGTTATCAAGTACAGTTGTGTTCAAAATAATAGCAGTCCAACATTGGTAGAAAATATATTACTACATGGCAAATAATTTACCAGTAGGTGTAGTAGAGTCGTAGAAAACCAACAGACCCAACATTCATGATACACATGCTCCTGAGTCTGTGTAATTGAATAATTAATTGAAAGAGGCCTGTTCAAAATAATAGCAGTGTGGAGTTCAATTAGTGAGGTCATTCAATCTGTGAAAAAACAGGTGTTAATCAGGTGGCCCTTATTTAAGGATGAAGCCAGCACATGTTTGCATGTATTTCTCTCTGAAAACGAAACGTGGAAGAAAACGAAAGACTACCATTCGAATGGATCGAAGAATAGCCAGAATGGCAAAGACTCAGCCAATGATCAGCTCCAGGGTGATCAAAGACAGTCTGAAGTTACAATTAGAAGATGCCTGTTTGAAGCTAATCTATGGGCAAGAAGCCCCCGCAAAGTCCCACTGTTAAAAAAAAAAAAAAAAGACACGTGCTGAAGAGGATACAATTTGCCAAAGAACACATCAACTGGCCTAAAGAGAAATGGAGAAACATTTTGTGGACTGATGAACGCAAGATTGTTCTTTTTGGGTCCAAGGGACGCAGGCAGTTTGTCAGACGACCACCAAACACTGAATTCAAGCCACAGTACACTCTGAAGACAGTGAAGCATGGTGGTGCAAGCATCATGATATGGGGATGTTTCTCTTACTATGGTGTCAGGCCTATTTATCGCATACAAGGGATCATGGATCAGTTTGTCTATATCAAAATACTTGAAGAGGTCATGTTGCCTTATGCTGAAGAGGAAATGCCCTTGAAATGGGTGTTTCAACAAGACAATGACCCCAAACACACCAGTAAGCGAGCAGCATCTTGGTTCCAGATCAACAAAATAAAAGTTATGGAGTGGCCAGCCCAATCCCCGGAGCTTAATCCGATTGAAAACTTGTGGGGTGACATCAAAAATGCTGTTTCTGAGGCAAAACCAAGAAAAGCAGCGGAATTGTGGAATGTTGTCAAATCATCCTGGGCTGAAATACCTGTTCATAGGTGCCAGAAGTTGGTCGATTCCATGCAACACAGATGTGAAGCAGTTCTCAGAAACCGTGGTTATACAACTAAATATTAGTTTAGTAGTTCACAGGAATGCTAAATCCTGAAGACTTTTCAGTTTATACAGTAAATATTTGAGTTTGTAAAGAAAAATGCAGACACTGCTATTTTTTTTAAAGGCCCAATATTCATTTTTCTTCATTTCCTGTAAAGTAATTAAAGACACATTTCTTCATGTTTTGAGGATATAATGTGCAGTGTTCCCAATGCATCGAAATAAAAACTATTATAAGGATTTTGAGCTTTAGTCACGTTTTTAAACACACTGCTATTATTTTGTAGGTAGATATTCAAACTGGAACACAACTGAACCTACTGAACACATACACAAAGTATATATATATATATATATATATATATTGTATTATTAGAGTGTGGTCCAAACAATATATACAGGCATACAGGCTGTTTAATTCTAGTGTGAAGACAGCGGCCACTAAAAATATAGCCAAACTGAAATGACACATTGGGAGAGCTTTTCACCGCTCAAAAACCTGACATTTCATCAAATGTTTAAGCTCATCCCAAATTTCTATTGACATTTAGGTTAAAGCTGAAGAGGGGAAAACCCTGGTGAAAATGCTCCACCTCTCACCTTTGGCCATCTTTGGCCACACTGTAGGTGCAGCAGCAGTAAAGAGCGAGGGAGAGGCAGTATACAGCTACGCACACGGAGATGGTCGTCACAAAGTAGCAGAGGGACTGGGAGCTGGGGAATTCCATGGTAAGGTTTGTTCCATTCAAACGGACAGTGCCGTACAGAATGCACTCCCCTGCAAACTCCCCCTGCAATGCAACATAGGCAAGTCATGGCCTTCTCATACAGACTCTTTTCTGAAAAGAAACCTTCAATTTGTAGAACTTTCACTTGCAAGCACATAATCATACTGACCACATTTGTAAAGTAGTGGGCTACTGTGTTTTAACAGTGCCTGATGTTTTCACGTTCAGTGTTCCCCAACAATGTCAGAAATGATAAAAATCTGCTTCCCTAAAGTATTTGGACAATGGTGCAATTTTTGCTCTGTAATCCAGCACATTAGATTTGAAATGAAACATTAATTTTGGTAAGCCTATTGTTTGGCCTATATCTCAGACTATTTCCCCCCCCCTAATTTCTCAGCCTCATGCCAATGGCTTCTTTGACTGTCATTGGCACAACTCTGGTCCTCATGTTGAGAAATGCAAACAAAAGAACAGAAATTACCACCGTCTTACGGACTGCACTGTACATTCTTTACAAACTGTGACTGAAACTCAATAGGCCCACAAGACGTTCTGCAAAGAAACACTCCTTCCACATCCCATGTATAAGATCAAAATGCTGCGGTTTACTCCGCAAGATCCCTTTTTGCTATCAATACAGGGATTTCCCAAGTTAATCAAATAATTTTGTGCTCACAAAAATTTACATTAGCCTCTTATCAACGTATTTTTCACATTGACATGCCTGCACATATACTGTAATTGACGAAAAAAAGTGCGCAAACTATTTATTCCAGCTCATCTGACTCTAATAACACGCAGTTAATTGGACACAATAAACCGCCGAGGACGGTCGCATGGCACAACAAAGGATCGTAAGTTAAAACGCACAGGCGCTTGCCTCTTCGGCGTGGGTTTCGTTTTCTCCCAGTTCAAGTGGACGCTCAATTCCGTAATGCGTGCATCAGTTACACTTTCGTTTCCTTCTAAGAAGTTCAACTGCCGTCAAGCCAGAAGCCAAAATTTTAAACAGGAGAAACTACTTTCACCTCGAGCCGAAAATCTCCTATACCACAAGAAAAAAAAATAAGTTTTTGAAAAACTACCGGGTGTAAACAGAAACTGTAATTTTCGGCAACCTGGCTACCTCACTACTGTCCCTTCTCGCAGGACTTTTCAGAGAACAGCCTACGAACACTGACAGCTGATATGCCAACATGGCATGAACATAAATTACATTACATTACATTATTGGCATTTGGCGGACATACAGTTGATTAGACTAAGCAGGAGACAATCCTCCCCTGGAGCAATGCAGGGTTAAGGGCTCAAGGGCCCAACGGCTATGCGGATCTTATAGCGGCTACACCGGGATTGGAACTTGCGTGTCCCAGTCATTGTCCCCGCTTCTCATTGGCCTCCACTGGCTTCCTATTGCCGCACGCATCCGATTCAAGGCCCTAGTGTTGGCATTTCAGGCTGCTAAGGGGACTGCCCCATATTACATACAATCCCTGATCACTCCCTACTCCCCAGCTAGACCACTCCGGTCTGCCAGCTCTGGTCGCCTTACGGTTCCCTCTCTACGGGCACCTGGCGGTCGAGCTGCACGTTCACGCCTGTTTTCCGTTCTGGTTCCTCAGTGGTGGAATGACTTGCCTACCACTGTCAGGACAGCAGAATCCCTCCCCCTATTTCGACGCAGACTCAAAACACACCTCTTCAAACTCTACCTTAGTCCTCCCTCCTGATTTACCCCGCCCCCCCCTTCTGATACCCCTATCCCTGTCTAACCCCCCCCAAAAAAAAAAAAAAAAAAAAAAAAATTGCACTTATGATGACGACTATGTTTAGAACAGCAGTCCAGGTGTATTTTCCTAGTTCTGGATGTGATGCTTTGACTTGTGGTAGAACCTATGCACTTGTAAGTCGCTTTGGATTAAAAGCGTCTGCCAAATGACTAAAATGTAAAATGTAAATTTTACCTTAACCACTACGTTACAGGCCGCCCCTGTACAATTACATGTGTCGGAAAAGCAGGACAACTTTGGAAAATGTGTCGAATAGCGTTGATTTTATAATTCAACCATTTATTCTAAAATCAGGAAATGATACCTCCACTTCTGTATCAGAACCCCTCTGTGCTTCTCTCATCTGCACTTAACCCGACAAAGCAAAATTCAAAAGTCAAACGTACACGAAGCAGAACGGGATGTCTTTAGGGCCAAGACAGATTACTAAGCATGTCCGCTATGAATGCAAAACTTTGTCTGAACTTTGTATTTTAAAATGACAACATATTGGCAGTTGAGTGAGAATCAACGCGGAACGACATGCTACGCAAGATTGTCGCAGAGTGCAAATTAAAGCTAGTGGAGAGCAACGACGCGTGTTTTCGTCAATTTACCTGAGTTATTGCTACCGATGCTGCAGTAACGATTCCGCAGAAAAAACATACCACGTACAGCAGGAGCTCCACCACAAGCAAACAATTGAGCGCCATCGCAGCCTCACTAACCAGTCCTCGTCATGCGTACTCTCTACATCCGTCATTACGGTGGACGCCCTAGTAGTCAGTGCCTTTTTATTTATTTATTTATTTTTTTTATTGGACAGTATATAGTATAGAGAGACAGGAAGAATGGGAGCGAGAGAGAGGGGAACACATGCGACAAATGTCGGACGGTTGGATTCGAATGAGCATGCGGTCAGTGCTCTACAGGCTGCGCCACCGAGACATCCCCAGTGCCTTCCTTAATTTAAGAAAAGCACATTGCCCACTTGTTTTAGTCGTGTAAATTCATGAAAAAAAAAATCATCAGAATCTAGTTGGTAGGATACAGTGCATCCGGAAAGTATTCACAGCGCTTCACTTTTCCCACATTTTGTCATGTTACAGCCTTATTCCAAAATGGAATAAATTCATTTTTTTCCTCAAGTATACACACAACACCCCATAATGACAACATGAAAGAAGTTTTGAAATTTTTACACATTAAAAATAAAAAAAACTAAGAAATCACATGTACATAAGCATTCACAGCCTTTGCTCAATACTTTATTGATGCACCTTTGGCAGCAATTACAGCTTCAAGTCTTTTTGAATATGATGCCACAAGCTTGGCACACCTATCTTTGGGCAGTTTCGCCCATTCCTCTTTGCAGCACCTCTCAAGCTCCATCAGGTTGGATGGGGAGCATCGGTGCACAGCCATTTTCAGATCTCTCCAAAGATGTTCAATCGGTTTCAAGTCTAGGCTCTGGCTGGGCCACTCAAGGACATTCACAGAGTTGTCCTGAAGCCACTCCTTTGATATCTTGACTGTGTGTTTAGGGTCGTTGTCCTGCTGAAAGAGGAACCATTGCCCCAGTCTGAGGTCAAGAGCACTCTGGAGCAGGTTTTCATCCAGGATGTCTCTGCACATTGCTGCATTCATCTTTCCCTCAATCCTGACTAGTCTCCCAGTTCCTGCTGCTGAAAAACATCCCCACAGCATGATGCTGCCACCACCATGCTTCACTGTAGGGATGGTATTGGCCAGGTGATGAGCGGTGCCTGTTTTCCTCCAAACATGACGCCTGGCATTCATGCCGAAGAGTTCAATCTTTGTCTCATCAGACCAGAGAATTTTGTTTCTCATGGTCTGAGAGTCCTTCAGGTGCCTTTTGGCAAACTCCAGACGGGCTGCCATGTGCCTTTACTAAGGAGTGGCTTCCGTCTGACCACTCTACCATACAGACCTGATTGGTGGATTGCTGCAGAGATGGTTGTCCTTCTGGAAGGTTCTCCTCTCTCCACAGAGGAACGCTGGAGCTCTGACAGAGTGACCTTCGGGTTCTTGGTCACCTCCCTGACTAAGACCCTTCTCCCCCGATTGCTCAGTTTAGACGGGCGGCCAGCTCTAGGAAGAGTCCTGGTGGTTCATGCTTGGTTTGTGCTCCAACATGCACTGTCAACTGTGGGACCTTATCTAGACAGGTGTGTGCCTTTCCAATTCATGTCCAATCAACTGAATTTACCACAGGTGGAATCCAATTAAGCTGTAGAAACATCTCAAGGTTGATCAGTGGAAACAGGATGCACCTGAGCTCAATTTTGAGCTTCATGGCAAAGGCTGTGAATACTTATGTACATGCGATTTCGTTATTTTTTATTTTTTATAAATGTGCAAAAATTTCAAAAAAACTTCTTTCATGTTGTCATTATGGGGTGTTGTGTGTAGAATTTTGAGGAAAAAAATGAATTTATTCCATTTTGGAATAAGGCTGTAACATAACAAAATGTGGGAAAAGTGAAGCGCTGTGAATACTTTCCGGATGCACTGTACGTCATTTTCATGTAAATAGTGAAAATACGGATTCTAACAGGGGTGTAGTGGTGAAACCAACTTGGCCACACACAAGGTTCGCTGAACATACATGAAATTGGTCTTTATTGATGGGTTTAAACAGTTCCTTGATATGTAATGTACACTTTTTGTACGGAATGTCTGATCGAGACCCGTGTTTTTGTCAGGCGGTTTGATTTCACTTGCTTTGTGGGTGGGAGCCATCTGGTGGCAATTACTTGTACTGCCCCTCCACCTTTTTAAACGGATCCACGGAGGAAAGGACACCCAAATCTGTCGACTGATGATTTACGTGTAAAAAAACATCGATTTAACATGATAAAAAAGTAAATGGTTTCATTTACGAAAAATGGATCTGGAGTAAGCAGGACCTGTTACTTTTGTGGAAAAAAAGTATCATCCAATCAGAGAAACATGCAGTGTGCAGTGCCACTGAAGTTTGAGTTAACTGGTTTAAACAGGTTAGACAAGCAATTAATTCATCACCAAGGAAATGAGCCAATACAACCAGAGCTCCGAGCCAGTTTCTGAAACAGGCTGGAGGACTTTCAGGGTGTATAGGTGGGGTCAGGCCAGAGAACATGGGGCCATGGCAGGTCATTGGGGCCTGGTGCGGCTGGGGAAGAAGGGTTCGGTCTCAGAGGGGCTTGCGCTGGGGTCCTCTCCCCTGGCCGTGAACTCTGACCCCCGACGCCTCTGGATAACCACTGTAGTGACGATCAGGAGCCAGAAGAAGAAGTTCACCCACACTGATGTCTGACAGAGAATTACACAAATACATATGGCATGAGAGAGTAATATCATCTTCCTATGCACTTTTGTGTACATTACTTTGGATAAAAGCATCCGCTAAATGACATGCAAAGTAATGTCATGTACTGAGAGACATGAGTAAGAGTCTGGAACAGAGAGAAGTACTGTAGTGGAAACTGTAAATGTAAATGCTTAAGTACTGTATATTCAGCACAATTCTAGGTAATCTTTTGTTTGTTCAGAGTTGTAGTCCTGGAGTCAAAGGTGCAGATAATCACTCTTATAACCATGCAGTTACAATATAACACTATAATATAATTCAGTCCATAGTCATGTTGTTCCATCCATGATAACTGAATAGTTGGTTGCATCTGAAGTTGGCATTCATTGTGTGGTATGAGCTTTGTGGATCAGCACTGACCTCTGCACCATGCAGATTGGAGAAGAATCGCGTCCCTACATACGGGGCGGACCAAGGCTTGTCCTGTGCCTCCTCACACCTTAAACACAACACAGAGGTTCTCAGATGGTCATACACTGATGCAGTCTGTAACTGCTCATGTACTGATCAAACCCCAAGAACCTGCTGGAGACTGACTTCAATGGTGGCTGAGCCCCCTTGCTGCTCTCCTGCTGAGACATTCAAAACAGTCACAGACACACAAGTGAGAATAATTACCCTGTTGCTCACCTGTTTATACCTTGTAGGCTGACTATAGACTCGCAGAGGCGATTCCTACCAATCCTTAGGACACACCCAGTCACCAACAGGAAGAATAAGAAGACCCCACAAATCACAAGTGTCACGTTCATCCAAAGTCGTCCCCTGAGAGAAACAGTTTATCAAAGTCTGTCAACGCATACATACTTAGACCCTGTGATCGGTCAAATACAAACCAGTTATCTTAAGTTATCAAGTAGATATTCAAACTGGAACACAACTCAACCTACTGAACACATCCACAAAGAATATATACATTTTTATTATGAGAGTGTGGTCCAAACAATGTATACAGGCTGTTTAATTCTCAAGTGTGAAGACAGCTGCCAAACTGAAGACACATTGGGAGAGCTTTTCACCGCTCAAAAACCTGACATTTCCTCCTGAATTTCTATTGATATTTAGGTTAAACCTGAAGGAGTTGCTGAAAAGATTTTCAAACCCTGGTGAAAATGCTCCACCTCTCACCTTTGGGCTTCTTGGTCCACACAGCTGGTGTAGACCCAGTACAGTGTGAGGGAGAAGCAGTATACAGCTACGCACACGGAGATGGCCGACACAAAGTAGCAGAGGGACTGGGAGCTGGGGCTTTCTATGGTAAGGTTTGTTCCATTCATACGGGCAGTGCCGTACAGAATGCACTTCCCAGCAAACTCCCCCTGCAATGCAACATGGGCAAGTCATGGCCTTCTCATACAGACTCTTTTCTGAGAAGAAACCATCAATTTGTTGAACTTTCACACTTGCAAACATATAATCATACTGACCAAATTTGTAAATTAATGGGCTACAGTGTTTTAACAGTGCCTGATGTTCTTGTTCAGTGTTACCCAACAAAGTTCTCAACAACGTTGAGTGTTACAACATACAACGTTGGGTAACACTGCTTCCCTCTGCAAAAGTACACACAATACATTTTCTGTCACAATCTCAATAGGCTATAATCTACAGTACAGTCCGTAAGTATTTGGACAGTGGTATAATTTTGGCTCTATGTATTTCAGACTTTTAAAACATTTTTATTTCTCAGCCTCACAATGGCTTCTTTGACTGTCATTGGCACAACAACACAATTAAAATAAATTGTACCACTGTCCAAATACTTACAGACTGCACTGTAAATTCTTTAGAAACTGTGACTGAAACTGAATAGGTCCACAAGACGTTCTGTTTTCTTTGCAAAAAGGACCTATTGAAACACTCCTTCCGCATCCTATGTGTGAGGTCAAGATGCTGCAGTCTACTCCGCAAGATCCCGTTTCGCTGCCAATAGAGAGATCTGAAATTCCCAAGTTAATCAAATAATTTGTGCTCACAAAATTGACATTAGCCTCTTATCAAGTCTTATCAACGTATTATTCACATTAACATGCCTGCACATATAATTTACAAAAAAGGACGTTGCTCCGCCTCATCTGACTCTAATAACACGCAGTTAATTGGACACATTGAACCGCCAAGGACGGTCGCATGACACAAACAAGGATCGCACAGTCGCTTTCTTCTTCGGCGTGGGTTGTTTCCCCCAGGTCACGTTGATGCTCAATTCTGTACTATGTGCTTTAGTCATACTTTCGTTGTTTTTGTCATTTCTGTTCCATGGCCTCTTTAGACGGTTGACCGTTGATAAATGCTGTACTTAGCCTATATTTCTCATATTTCTAACATCACATTACAAAAATACAGAACACAAGGCAAGTATTTCCGGACTTGAGTGATTGTGGTCATATGACTCCGGTAAGTTCTACGAAGTTTCGGCAGCCAGGCTACCTTGCTACTTTCCCCTTCTCGCAGGATTCGTGAAAGTTTGGGAGAATAGCCTACAAACACTGACAGCTGTAGGCCAAAATGAAACTTTGAAAAATGAGTCGAATAGCGTTGCTTTTATAATTCAACCATTTACGCTAAAATAAGGAAATGCCACCTCCACTTCTGTTTCAGAACCCCTCTGTGCTCATCTCATCTGCACTTAACCTGAAAAGGC